>NW_027195769.1:2500-136618 GCF_038502225.1 Cherax quadricarinatus
AGTGTTGTAGGTGGTGACGTGTACTTAGCCAGTGGTGACGTGTACTTAGTCCAGTGGTGACGTGTACTTAGTCCAGTGGTGACGTGTACTTAGTCCAGTGGTGACGTGTACTTAGCTCTGTGAAGACCTGTTTGTGTGCTCTCTGTGAATCTGAACCAGGATGCCCTCTCTTGAGCAGCTTTACCAGCAGCTGAGAGAAGAACTCAGAGTTGCTAAACTGGAGATACGGCGATTAACGGAAGAGAACAAGAGGATTCGTAGTAATCCTCCTGTTGTGAGTCCCCAGGTTAAGAGGGGAGCTTGGTCAGTGGTCGGGCAACATGGAACCAAGCTGAAGATTAAGAAAACGGTTGGAGAGGCAGAAACAACGAGAAACCAGAAGACTGCCGTGGAAACTTCCAACTCATTCTCGGTGCTACCTGACGAATGTGAGTGTTCTACTGGGAATGCCACAACGAGCACCAAGGAAGCATTGGCAGACGTGAGTGAGACATCCCTAGAAACCCCAACGAAGACCATCGAGAACGTCATGATGAATTCTACAAGTGGTGTAATGCTACCTGGCGAATTTGAGTCGACTACTCGGAGCATCACTACGGACGACGCCAAGGAAGGTAAAAACATTGTTGTTGTTGGGGATAGTCAGATTAGGTACATGGATAGGGCATTCTGTTTGAAGGATAGGAGTAGGAGGCAGAGAGTGTGTTTTCCTGGGGCTGGGATGAAGGATATTGTTAGCCGTCTGGATGACATCATGAGAGGTAATGGGAGCAATCCTATTATCTGTCTCAGTGCTGGAGGCAACGATGTTGGCAGACGTAGGAGTGAGGACCTGATTAGCAGGTATAGGTCAGCAATAGAGCTAATTAGGAAGAAGGGTGGGAAACCTGTCATATGTGGCATTTTGCCAAGGAGAGGAGTTGGAAATGAATGGTTGTCCAGAGCAATTGGTGTCAATTGCTGGCTGGACAAATACTGTAAGGAAAATGCGGTAACATTCATTGACAACTGGGACCTCTTCTATGGCAGAAATGACATGTATGCCAGGGATGGGGTTCACTTATCTAGGTGTGGGGGTGGGAGCACTGGCCAACGCAGTGGAGGGAGCTGTTAGGTCTTTAAACTAGGAATAGTTAGTGGTATGGGTTTCTGCGGGAAAACTGTGAAGTCTCAGGGTAGTAATATGAGTACTAGGAGAACTAGTAATAGGCAAAATGAGGTGGATATCGGAAGGCCAGTGGCACTAATTGACAAGGACAGTAATAGGTTTAGTGGAATAACAGAAAGGAGCAGGAATGATAAAGAGAAAGGAGGGTCCTTAAGTATAAATTACACAAATAGTCGCAGTGCTAGGAATAAGATGGACGAGTTGAGACTAGTTGCTAGTGCAGGTAACATAGATGTATTTGCCATTACTGAGACGTGGTTTAATTCAAAAAGTCGGGACATGCCTGCAGAATGTCACATTCAGGGTTTCAAATTGTTCCAAGTAGATAGAAGTATCGGGAAGGGGGGTGGGGTGGCATTGTATGTCCGAGATCGCTTGAACTGTTGTATTAAAACGGGTATTAAGTCTGAAGTAACACATACAGAGTCTGGATAGAATTTTCAGAGGGGCATGAAAAATTAACTTTAGGTGTGATATACCGTCCCCCAAATTTAGATAGGGACCAGGGAAGACTACTATGGGAGGAAATTGTTAGGGCCACAAGGCACGATAATGTAGTAATTCTAGGAGACTTTAACTTTAGTCATATTGATTGGAATTTCTTGACTTGGAATTTAGAATCATACGACTTCTTAGAAGTAGTTCAGGATTGTTTTCTGAAGCAGTTTGTGACAGAACCTACAAGGGGTAATAACCTGCTTGACTTAGTTCTGGCAAACAATGAATCCCTTGTTAATAATTTAGAAGTTTCAGAGGAAACTGGGTGCTAGCGACCACAAATCAATTACATTTAGAATTGAATGGAAGTATGATAGTAGGGATAACTCAGTAACAGTCCCAGATTTTCGCTTAGCAGATTACGATGGGCTTAGAGAACACTTATCATCTGTTGACTGGGGTAACGAAGAGACCTATCAATATGACAGTTTTCTGAACACAATACATGCTGCTCAAAGAACGTTTATCCCTTATAAGGAAATTAGATCAAATAGAAATGACCCAAAATGGATGAATAATAGGCTGAAATATCTACTAGGGCATAAGAAAGGAATTTATAGGCGTATCAAAAGAGGCGAGGGTCATCTTATGAATCAGTATATTGACACTAAGAGGGACATTAAAAAGGGGATAAGAAAAGCTAAAAGGGACTATGAAATTAAAGTTGCTAGGGATTCTAAAACTAACCCAAAAAGTTTTTTCCAGGTATATAGAACAAAAGTCAGAGATAAGATAGGTCCCCTTAAAAATAACTATGGGCATCTTACTGACAAAGAGAATGAAATGTGCTTGATTTTAAATAATTATTTTCTCTCGGTTTTTTACACAGGAAGACACTAGTAGTGTTCCGGTAATTAATTTTTATAGTGGGCCAGAAGAAGATAAATTATGTAACATCATAGTCACTAGTGAAATGGTTGTGAAGCAGATAGACAGACTGAAGCAAAATAAGTCACCGGGTCCTGATGAGGTTTTTTCAAGGGTTCTAAAGGAATGCAAAATGGAAGTCTGTGAACCATTAACTAATATTTTTAATTTATCTCTTCAAACAGGTATAGTGTCTGATATGTGGAAGATGGCTAATGTAATTCCTATTTTTAAAACAGGGGACAAGTCGTTACCGTCAAATTACCGCCCAATAAGCCTGACCTCAATTGTAGGCAAATTACTAGAGTCAATTATAGCTCAAATTATAAGAAGCCATCTCGATAAGCATAGCTTGATTAATGATACTCAGCATGGATTCACAAGAGGCCGGTCTTGTCTAATTTATTAACTTTTTTCAGTAAAGCTTTTGAGGCTGTTGACCACGATAAAGAATTTGATATTATTTACTTAGATTTTAGTAAGGCATTTGATAGAGTTCCGCACCAAAGACTGTTGAAGAAAGTAGCAGCTCATGGCATTGGGGGAAGAGTGCTCTCGTGGATCGAATCATGGCTCACAGACAGGAAGCAGAGAGTGTCCATAAATGGGGTTAAATCCGAGTGGGGATCAGTAACAAGTGGCGTTCCACAGGGATCAGTCTTGGGCCCGTTGTTGTTTATAATATATATCAATGATCTTGATGAAGGAATTACTAGTGATATGAGCAAATTCGCCGATGACACGAAGATAGGTAGGATAATTGATTCAAACGTAGATGTTAGGGAACTTCAGGAGGATTTAGACAAACTCTACTCTTGGTCAGAAAAGTGGCAGATGCAGTTCAATGTAGATAAATGCAAGGTTCTGAAGCTCGGAAGTGTCCATAACCCTAGCACTTATAAGTTAAATAATGTAGAACTTAGCCATACAGATTGCGAAAAGGACTTGGGGGTTATGGTAAGCAGCAACCTTAAACCAAGACAGCAATGCCTAAGCGTACGTAATAAGGCAAATAGATTACTGGGATTTATATCAAGAAGTGTAAGCAACAGAAGTCCAGAGGTCATACTGCAGCTTTATACATCATTAGTAAGGCCTCACCTAGATTATGCAGCTCAATTCTGGTCTCCATATTACAGAATGGACATAAATTCGTTAGAAAACATTCAGTGTAGGATGACTAAATTAATACATAGCATTAGAAATCTTCCTTATGAAGAAAGATTGAAGACTCTTAAGTTACATTCACTTGTTAGACGAAGAATGAGGGGAGACCTGATCGAAGTGTATAAGTGGAAGATAGGTATTAATAAAGGGGATATTAACAAGGTCTTGAGGATATCTCTCCAAGAGAGAACCCGCAGTAATGGATTTAAATTAGATAAGTTTAGATTTAGAAAGGACATAGGAAAGTATTGGTTTGGAAATAGGGTACTTGATGAGTGGAACAGTCTACCTAGTTGGGTTATTGAGGCTAGGACTTTGGGTAGTTTCAAATTTAGGTTGGATAAGTACATGAGTGGGAGGGGTTGGATTTGAGTGGGACTTGCACATCAGAGCTTATTTCTTGGGTAGCATTGAAAATTTGGTTGGTCAAATGTTTGTTAGTGGGATGAATTGTAAAGGACCTGCCTAGTATGGGCCAACAGGCCTGCTGCAGTGTTGCTCCTTTCTTATGTTCTTATGTGAGTGTTGAGTGACTGTCATGGGTCGTGTTAACACTCTGGATAAAGTGTTGTAGGTGAGTGTTGAGTAACTGTCATGGGTCGTGTTAACACTCTGGATAAAGTGTTGTAGGTGAGTGTTGAGTGACTGTCATGGGTCGTGTTAACACTCTGGATAAAGTGTTGTAGGTGAGTGTTAAGTGACTGTCATGGGTCGTGTTAACACTCTGGGTAAAGTGTTGTAGGTGAGTGTTAAGTGACTGTCATGGGTCATTTTAACACTCTGGATAAAGTGTTGTAGGTGAGTGTTAAGTGACTGTCATGGGTCGTGTTAACACTCTGGATAAAGTGTTGTAGGTGAGTGTTGAGTGACTGTCATGGGTCGTGTTAACACTCTGGATAAAGTGTTGTAGGTGAGTGTTAAGTGACTGTCATGGGTCGTGTTAACACTCTGGATAAAGTGTTGTAGGTGAGTGTTGAGTGACTGTCATGGGTCGTGTTAACACTCTGGATAAAGTGTTGTAGGTGAGTGTTAAGTGACTGTCATGGGTCGTGTTAACACACTGGATAAAGTGTTGTAGGTGAGTGTTGAGTGACTGTCATGGGTCGTGTTAACACTCTGGATAAAGTGTTGTAGGTGAGTGTTAAGTGACTGTCATGGGTCGTGTTAACACTCTGGATAAAGTGTTGTAGGCTAGTGTTAAGTGACTGTCATGGGTCGTGTTAACACACTGGATAAAGTGTTGTAGGTGAGTGTTGAGTGACTGTCATGGGTCGTGTTAACACTCTGGATAAAGTGTTGTAGGTGAGTGTTGAGTGACTGTCATGGGTCGTGTTAACACTCTGGATAAAGTGTTGTAGGTGAGTGTTAAGTGACTGTCATGGGTCGTGTTAACACACTGGATAAAGTGTTGTAGGTGAGTGTTGAGTGACTGTCATGGGTCGTGTTAACACACTGGATAAAGTGTTGTAGGTGACTGTTAAGTGACTGTCATGGGTCGTGTTAACACGCTGGATAAAGTGTTGTAGGTGAGTGTTGAGTGACTGTCATGGGTCGTGTTAACACTCTGGATAAAGTGTTGTAGGTGAGTGTTGAGTGACTGTCATGGGTCGTGTTAACACTCTGGATAAAGTGTTGTAGGTGAGTGTTGAGTGACTGTCATGGGTCGTGTTAACACTCTGGATAAAGTGTTGTAGGTGAGTGTTGAGTGACGGTCATGGGTCGTGTTAACACTCTGGATAAAGTGTTGTAGGTGAGTGTTGAGTGACTGTCATGGGTCGTGTTAACACTCTGGATAAAGTGTTGTAGGTGAGTGTTGAGTGACTGTCATGGGTCGTGTTAACACTCTGGATAAAGTGTTGTAGGTGAGTGTTGAGTGACTGTCATGGGTCGTGTTAACACACTGGATAAAGTGTTGTAGGTGAGTGTTGAGTGACTGTCATGGGTCGTGTTAACACTCTGGATAAAGTGTTGTAGGTGAGTGTTGAGTGACTGTCATGGGTCGTGTTAACACACTGGATAAAGTGTTGTAGGTGAGTGTTGAGTGACTGTCATGGGTCGTTTTAACACTCTGGATAAAGTGTTGTAGGTGAGTGTTGAGTGACTGTCATGGGTCGTGTTAACACTCTGGATAAAGTGTTGTAGGTGAGTGTTGAGTGACTGTCATGTGTCGTGTTAACATTCTGGATAAAGTGTTGTAGGTGAGTGTTGAGTGACTGTCATGGGTCGTGTTAACACTCTGGATAAAGTGTTGTAGGTGAGTGTTGAGTGACTGTCATGGGTCGTGTTAACACTCTGGATAAAGTGTTGTAGGTGAGTGTTGAGTGACTGTCATGGGTCGTGTTAACACTCTGGATAAAGTGTTGTAGGTGAGTGTTGAGTGACTGTCATGGGTCGTGTTAACACTCTGGATAAAGTGTTGTAGGTGAGTGTTGAGTGACTGTCATGGGTCGTGTTAACACTCTGGATAAAGTGTTGTAAGTGAGTGTTGAGTGACTGTCATGGGTCGTGTCCAGAGGAAGAGCAATAAAAGTACCAATGGAAATAAAGCAGACACTTTCTGAGGGTCCACTGACTTTATTGGTATATTCTTGGTTATTATCCCTCCCACAGAATGTTGCAACCCCTGAATGGGTTGCAATGATTAATATGTATATATATAATTATTATCTTTTCATATAATTTTATATTGCTTGTATTTGCGATAATAGCTAAATCGTAAATGTATTGCTTTATATTGTTATTTGATTTAGCTTCCTTTGGTTAGGTAGGATGTAACATATTATGTGCTCAGTTCAAGTCTTGATTGTCTAACTACTGTAATTATCGCTTGTGGCTCGTTAGACTGCCGGCTTCTGTTTCTGAGCTGCAGCTGTACACAGAGCTATCACGTGATCGAGGGGGGGTGTCCTCACCTTGCCTGAAGTATTCAGTCTGGTCTAGACTCGCTGGGTGGTTGGACGTATTCCAGACAAGATGAGCCTTTATCTCCCTTATTGGCTCTTGTTGGAAGATCGTCTCTTATCTTATTCTTGTTAGTTCTGTAGAACTCTGTTCACAGAACATTGTATAGACTTAGTGATTTTCGACTACTAGGTTGTGTGTCTCATGACACTCTGAGCAACTCAGGTTCTGAGCTGTAGCTTCTGACCTAACTGTAGTATCTATGTATTATTACAGTCGGGGATTTTCTTATGCTGAACTTAGATTCATAGAAAACCATACTCGGTATAGAGTCTCAAAACTCAGCGCTCACTGCTAGCTAAGATTCATCCAACTAGCATAGGAAAGTTAGCACAGGCACCTCTGTGACCACAAATGCAAGTTTTTACAGCAAATCTGCTACGTGAACTCTAGCTCAAGTCCCTTCACTGCCGTCAACATGACTTAAGAAATCGTAATGACACGATTGTAAATAAACCATACCCCCGAGGGGGTATGGTTTATTTGCAATCGTGTCATTACGATTTCTTAAGTCATGTTAGATTCAGTAGTATGGAAGTTTTGTGACTTTTGTGGAGGATCTGCAGATGGTCCCTACTTAGTGTCGTTATATTATCTCCTTGTTCCTGATTCAGTGTCGCAGTTGCTTGTTATATTGCTATTGGGCTTAGCATTCTTTTTATTGTTCAAGCAGACTGTTCTGATAGCCAGTTGGTTAAGAACTTAGTTTATTTGAGGACTTTGTCAGTCACTTGTTTAAGTCTAGTCGCGTCGTGAGACATAGCGAACTACTTAGAGCACTTACACACATACACACTTACATGTACATATTTGTAATATTTTATTAAATGTTAATGTACCAGACGGTACTTAAGAATTATAAATGCGATATGTGCTTTCAGCACAATAATACTGTACTCTAGAGAAGTGATTATTATTATTTTGATTATTAATTTGTTTGAATTGATTAATTTAATTTAATAATATACCTCTAGACGATACTCAATAAATTTATTAAATTTTATTTTCTCTAGTTAGTAACCTACCAGTTGTAATCCTAAAGCACTAATAATTCATAGTGAATTCTAATGGATAATTGGACAAGGATACTGACTACTTGTTACGAAAACCCAGTAACAGGCTGGATGCTAGAAGGGCAGTACTTTCTAGTATTCACTGGAGATCTCTAAGCTTTTAGAATCGCGTTTTTTGTAACACAGAACTCATTCAGATTTTCGTCATAAAGATTGTGAGGAATTAAGGTTCAATCCAAGGTAGAAATATCCATTGCCTTGAGTTAAGAACACCTTACTTACGTTAGTGGACGTCTTCAAGAGTTCTCTGCTGAAAGGATTAGAAGAATAACTTCATTTAGGTGAATTAAAAACTCTTAATTGGAAGACTAATATGCAAAAGCATTGTGTATTTATGACGCATGTTATGCTGACCTTGCATCGTATATAGTCATGGCTCGCGGTGTCTCAGCTTTATGACGCATGTTATGCTGACCTTGCATCGTATATAGTCATGGCTCGCGGTGTCTCAGCTTTATGACGCATGTTATGCTGACCTTGCATCGTTTATAGTCATGGCTCGCGGTGTCTCAGCTTTATGACACATGTTATGCTGACCTTGCATCGTATATAGTCATGGCTCGCGGTGTCTCAGCTTTATGACACATGTTATGCTGCCCTTGCATCGTATATAGTCATGGCTCGCGGTGGCTCAGCTTTATGACGCATGTTATGCTGACCTTGCATCGTATATAGTCATGGCTCGCGGTGTCTCAGTTTTATGACGCATGTTATGCTGACCTTGCATCGTATATAGTCATGGCTCGCGGTGTCTCAGTTTTATGACGCATGTTATGCTGACCTTGCATCGTATATAGTCATGGCTCGCGGTGTCTCAGTTTTATGACGCATGTTATGCTGTCCTTGCATCGTATATAGTCATGGCTCGCGGTGTCTCAGTTTTATGACGCATGTTATGCTGACCTTGCATCGTATATAAGTAAGTAAGTAAGTAAGTAAGTAAGTAAGTAAGTAAGTTTATTCAGGTATACACAAATACAGTTACATAGAATTATCATACATAGCAGCATATGTGTAGAGAACCTGGGATAACCCAAAAAAGTCAGACAGAGTGACTTATTTCCATTGGGGTCCTTTTACCTTATTATTATAGTATAAAGGTTATAATATTTTCTTATTATTCTACAATGAAGATAACATCTTATTATCATACTAAAAAGACTATCAGCTACACCAAGGTCATTAAGACTATCTACAATACGAGGGTCATTACAAGGAATAAGGTAAAATTTACACGTATGTTAGCTAAAAAATAGAAAATCATTCCCCTCCCTTTCTGTAGCTACATTCATCAGACACCTTTTGGCACTCTTCTTGAACTGGTTCACGCTATGTTCCATTCCTTTATTGCTGTACAATAAAAGGTGTTTGAAGCCTGGCCACTGACTGTGGGTACTACAAAGTTGTGCTCTCTCCCCCTAGTACTATGATTGCTTTGGTTCCCAACCTTGACAAAATTGACAGCAAGATATTCTGGACATTGTTTGTGAGCAATTTTATAAACATGATTTAGCTTCAGTTGTTTTACTCTGTCTTCAACATTCAGCATATCCAACTGCTGTAATTCATCCTGGCCTACATGTTCTCTTGGTCCCAGCCCCAGGATGAATCTTACGATTTTGTTCTGTGTGATTTGCAGTCTATCTTTCAGTTTTTTTGTCAAGGCAGAGTACCAAGAAGAGCAAGCGTAATCCATATGGCATTGTATAAGGGCTAGACATAGGGTCCTGCGAGCCTCAGTAGGTAGACACTGTGCTTGTCTATACAGGAACTTCAGTTTGGCATTCGCTTTCTTTACTACACTGTTCCCTATCAATTCTCCTGACATGCATGGGTCAAAGGGGATTCCCAAATATTTTACTGATGAAACCAAAGTGATGGGCTCCCCATTACATTGAACATTAAAATTATTTACCCTTCTCAGTTTATGTTTCGTGCCAAAGAGAATGGCTTCAGTTTTCCCTAGGTGTAATGATAGTTTGTTGTCTACTAACCATTTGCTGCAGGACTCCAGTTCCAGTGTTAAAACATTAGCAATATCTTGTGGGTCTTTACCTGTCACTAACAGAGCACTGTCATCTGCATACAGTAGGAGTTTGCACTTGACACTGATAGGCATATCATTGACATAACATAAAAATAATAAGGGACCCAGAATACTACCTTGGGGAACTCCACATGTTATCGGCAGGGGTTCTGATTCTGTTTTGTTGATTTTGACTATTTGTCTCCTGTTGCTAAGTAGGACTTAAACCAGTCTACAGAACCTATACCGATAGCTTGAAGTTTATTACATAATATATTGTGGTTGACAGTATCGAAGGCCTTTTGCAGGTCTAAGGTTACCATGCCTATGAGGTTCCCCTTTGACATTTCAGTTCTCAGGTAATCCATCAGATTAATAAGGGAGGTGTCGGTTGAGTAGGATCTTCTAAAGCCCGATTGATAGCTATGGAGAATGTTGTTGTCATAAAGGTACTTAACTACTTGAGAATACACCGCTTTCTCTAGAATTTTAGATATTATACTGAGTATACTAACAGGCCTATAGTTGCTTACATCAGACCTACTATTTTTCTTGAAGATAGGAGTGACTCTGGCCTCCTTGAACCCCTCCGGTACTGTATTAGTGGTGATTGATAGATTTATTATGTGAGCAATAGGGATTGACAGTTCAGAAGCACCATCTTTTGGGAACTTAGACGGGATGTTATCAGGGCCTGTGCTCTTAGTTGGGTTTAACCTGCTTAGTTCTTTTTGAATAAAGTCATGAGATACACTTACTAGTTGACAACTGTTTGGGGTTACCCCTTTATTGGTATAGTATGTTTGAAACTTATCAGAGTCTGTGTTAAAGGTATTTGATGCAGCTGGTAGTTTACTTACTAGTGTTGATGCAACAGATGTGTAGTAGGAATTAAAGCAATTTGCCACCTTAGATGTTTCGTGGCATACCTCATTATCGATAGTGAGTATTATGTTAGACCTATCTACTGGCTTATGGCTATACCCCAACTGTTTTAGTTGTTGCCAGAGCTTTCTGGGGTTATGCTTATACTCTTCAATTTTTGAGCAGTAGTGCTTTGCCTTTGCTCCTTTATGAATCTCTGTACTCTGTTCCTCACCCTTTGGAATTCATTTAGTGCTGCGATATCCTGTCTGTTTGCTTTAAATCCTTTTAGCAGCTGGTCTCTGAATTTCATATTATCTAATATCTCAGTATTCATCCAGGGTTCAGTTCTTCGTTTAATCCTAACCTCTTTAACTGGTGCAATATTATCAAGGATGGTAGTGAACATTGTTTTGAATTTTTCCCAGGCATCGTTTACGTCCGTGCAACTTGTTATCTCAGTCCAGTCACAATTGAGTAGCCTATTTACCAGTGTTTTTTACTGTAGTTTCTAGTTGACTCCATTTTTATTGTCCTATGGTGGCCTATCCTATCCCTAATTATTTTCCGGCAAATGATGAAATGATCACTAAGACCTGTGGTAATGACGCTCGACTGACTAATGCTCAGAGTTGCTACAAAGTATGTGGTCAATTAGGTGGCTGAGAACTGTGTGATCCGGGTTGGAGTATTAATTAGTTGAGTGTAACTATCTAATCCTAGAATTTGCTTATACCTTTGCATAGCCGGTTATTTGCTGCTGAAAACAGATATTAAAGTCGCCCAGCATTATTGTCTCGCAATTACTAACTCCGGACAAGACTCTGGAAAAGTCTTCTAAGAACTGGTCCTGGGTAGGAGGGCGGTGCAATCTGCTCACTAAGATGGTTTGGTCTTAGAAGCAGCACTTCAAACCATAGAATTTCCAGTTTATTGTTATTTAAATCAGGTCTTGGGTTAAGCTGCCATTTCTAATGTAGGCACATACTCCACCACCCTTCTGTTCCTATCTAAGCATTTTATATTAACCATCTATTTTGATCTCGTCGTCAGTCACCGTATCATCCAACCAAGATTCAGAGATGTTTATAACTGCCGCCCTAATTTTGTTAGCTGGAACTTGACTGCCAATTTAGGAAGAAGTGATCTTGCATTGACATGAATAAAGTGAAGGCCTGTTTTCATAAAACAATCATAATCATCAATATATGGCAATGGGTCATTTGTATTAAAATTAGGTAGATCAATGTCATCACTGCTAAAGGGTAACTGTGCCAAAGTGCATTTGTTACACACAAAATGAATTCTGGCACCGTTGCTATAATTGTACATACATCCATCATGCACCCACCCCTTACACATTTTACATAAGGAGCCTTTTCTGTTTTTCATGCGTACTTTAGTACAGTGTATGCACCTGTTTGGTAGTGTTTGAGATAATAATGGCTGTATTGTCTCACATTGACCTATGTATGCATTACATATGGAGTTAAGGTTATCATTCCTAGCTACTAGACCGTCATTATTGCCGTCATTTATCTGTCTGTTTTGCCTCTGCACAATAGTTTGAGGTCCTGGATTAATTTGGATATCACCACTTAAGAGCGCTACAATAAGAGCTGTCATGGCTCGCGGTGTCTCAGCTTTATGACACATGTTATGCTGACTTTGCATCGTATATAGTCATGGCTCGCGGTGTCTCAGCTTTATGACACATGTTATGCTAACCTTGCATCGTATATAGTCATGGCTCGCGGTGTCTCAGCTTTATGACGCATGTTATGCTGACCTTGCATCGTATATAGTCATGGCTCGCGGTGTCTCAGTTTTATGACGCATGTTATGCTGACCTTGCATAGTATATAGTCATGGCTCGCGGTGTCTCAGTTTTATGACGCATGTTATGCTGACCTTGCATCGTATATAGTCATGGCTCGCGGTGTCTCAGTTTTATGACGCATGTTATGCTGACCTTGCATCGTATATAGTCATGGCTCGCGGTGTCTCAGTTTTATGACGCATGTTATGCTGACCTTGCATCGTATATAGTCATGGCTCGCGGGTGTCTCAGTTTTATGATGCATGTTATGCTGACCTTGCATCGTATATAGTCATGGCTCGCGGTGTCTCAGTAGCAAATATCAATATACACATACATGTCTACTCTCCTCATATACACATACATGTCTACTCTCCTCATATACACATACATGTCTACTCTCCTCATATACACATACATGTCTACTCTCCTCATATACACATACATGTCTACTCTCCTCATATACACATACATGTCTACTCTCCTCATATACACATACATGTCTACTCTCCTCATATACACATACATGTCTACTCTCCTCATATACACATACATGTCTACTCTCCTCATATACACATACATGTCTACTCTCCTCATATACACATACATGTCTACTCTCCTCATATACACATACATGTCTACTCTCCTCATATACACATACATGTCTACTCTCCTCATATATATATACATGTCTACTCTCCTCATATACACATACATGTCTACTCTCCTCATATACACATACATGTCTACTCTCCTCATATACACATACATGTCTACTCTCCTCATATACACATACATGTCTACTCTCCTCATATACACATACATGTCTACTCTCCTCATATACACATACATGTCTACTCTCCTCATATACACATACATGTCTACTCTCCTCATATACACATACATGTCTACTCTCCTCATATACACATACATGTCTACTCTCCTCATATACACATACATGTCTACTCTCCTCATATACACATACATGTCTACTCTCCTCATATACACATACATGTCTACTCTCCTCATATACACATACATGTCTACTCTCCTCATATACACATACATGTCTACTCTCCTCATATACACATACATGTCTACTCTCCTCATATACACATACATGTCTACTCTCCTCATATACACATACATGTCTACTACTCCATATACACATACATGTCTACTCTCCTCATATACACATACATGTCTACTCTCCTCATATACACATACATGTCTACTCTCCTCATATACACATACATGTCTACTCTCCTCATATACACATACATGTCTACTCTCCTCATATACACATACATGTCTACTCTCCTCATATACACATACATGTCTACTCTCCTCATATACACATACATGTCTACATACATGTCTACTCTCCTCATATACACATACATGTCTACTCTCCTCATATACACATACATGTCTACTCTCCTCATATACACATACATGTCTACTCTCCTCATATACACATACATGTCTACTCTCCTCATATACACATACATGTCTACTCTCCTCATATACACATACATGTCTACTCTCCTCATATACACATACATGTCTACTCTCCTCATATACACATACATGTCTACTCTCCTCATATACACATACATGTCTACTCTCCTCATATACACATACATGTCTACTCTCTCATATCATATACACATATATGTCTACTCTCCTCATATACACATACATGTCTCATATACACATACATGTCCTCATATACACATACATGTCTACTCTCCTCATATACACATACATGTCTACTCTCCTCATATACACATACATGTCTACTCTCCTCATATACACATACATGTCTTCTCTCCTCATATACACATACATGTCTACTCTCCTCATATACACATACATGTCTACTCTCCTCATATACACATACATGTCTACTCTCCTCATATACACATACATGTCTACTCTCCTCATATACACATACATGTCTACTCTCCTCATATACACATACATGTCTACTCTCCTCATATACACATACATGTCTACTCTCCTCATATACACATACATGTCTACTCTCCTCATATACACATACATGTCTACTCTCCTCATATACACATACATGTCTACTCTCCTCATATACACATACATGTCTACTCTCCTCATATACACATACATGTCTACTCTCCTCATATACACATACAAGTCTACTCATATACACATACATGTCTACACGCCTCATAGACACATACATGTCTACTCATATCATACTCATATACACATACATGTCTACTCTCCTCATATACACATACATGTCTACTCTCCTCATATACACATACATACACATACATGTCTACTCTCCTCATATACACATACATGTCTACTCTCCTCATATACACATACATGTCTACTCTCCTCATATACACATACATGTCTACTCTCCTCATATACACATACATGTCTACTCTCCTCATATACACATACATGTCTCCTCTCCTCATATACACATACATGTCTACTCCTCATATACACATACATGTCTATATACACATACATGTCTACTCTCCTCATATACACATACATGTCTACTCTCCTCATATACACATACATGTCTACTCTCCTCATATACACATACATGTCTACTCTCCTCATATACACATACATGTCTACTCTCCTCATATACACATACATGTCTACTCTCCTCATATACACATACATGTCTACTCTCCTCATATACACATACATGTCTACTCTCCTCATATACACATACATGTCTACTCTCCTCATATACACATACATGTCTACTCTCCTCATATACACATACATGTCTACTCTCCTCATATACACATACATGTCTACTCTCCTCATATACACATACATGTCTACTCTCCTCATATACACATACATGTCTACTCTCCTCATATACACATACATGTCTACATTCCTCATATACACATACATGTCTACTCTCCTCATATACACATACATGTCTACTCTCCTCATATACACATACATGTCTACTCTCCTCATATACACATACATGTCTACTCTCCTCATATACACATACATGTCTACTCTCCTCATATACACATACATGTCTACTCTCCTCATATACACATACATGTCTACTCTCCTCATATACACATACATGTCTACTCTCCTCATATACACATACATGTCTACTCTCCTCATATACACATACATGTCTACTCTCCTCATATACACATACATGTACACATACATGTCTCTCCTCATATACACATACATGTCTACTCATCACATACATGTCTATATACACATACATGTCTACTCTCCTCATATACACATACATGTCTACTCTCCTCATATACACATACATGTCTACTCTCCTCATATACACATACATGTCTACTCTCCTCATATACACATACATGTCTACTCTCCTCATATACACATACATGTCTACTCTCCTCATATACACATACATGTCTACTCTCCTCATATACACATACATGTCTACTCTCCTCATATACACATACATGTCTACTCTCCTCATATACACATACATGTCTACTCTCCTCATATACACATACATGTCTACTCTCCTCATATACACATACATGTCTACTCTCCTCATATACACATACATGTCTACTCTCCTCATATACACATACATGTCTACTCTCCTCATATACACATACATGTCTACTCCTCATATACACATACATGTCTACTCTCCTCATATACACATACATGTCTACTCTCCTCATATACACATACATGTCTACTCTCCTCATATACACATACATGTCTACTCTCCTCATATACACATACATGTCTACTCTCCTCATATACACATACATGTCTACTCTCCTCATATACACATACATGTCTACTCTCCTCATATACACATACATGTCTACACTCCTCATATACATATACATGTCTACACTCCTCACATACACATACATATCTACTCTCCTCATATACATATACATGTCTACTCTCCTCATATACACATACATGTCTACTCTCCTCATATACACATACATGTCTACTCTCCTCATATACACATACATGTCTACTCTCCTCATATACACATACATGTCTACTCTCCTCATATACACATACATGTCTACTCTCCTCATATACACATACATGTCTACTCTCCTCATATACATATCTACTCTCCTCATATACATATACATGTCTACTCTCCTCATATACACATACATGTCTACTCTCCTCATATACACATACAAGTCTACTCTCCTCATATACACATACATGTCTTCTCTCCTCATATACACATACATGTCTACTCTCCTCATATACACATACATGTCTACTCTCCTCATATACACATACATGTCTACTCTCCTCATATACACATACATGTCTACTCTCCTCATATACACATACATGTCTACTCTCCTCATATACACATACATGTCTACTCTCCTCATATACACATACATGTCTACTCTCCTCATATACACATACATGTCTACTCTCCTCATATACACATACATGTCTACTCTCCTCATATACACATACATGTCTACTCTCCTCATATACACATACATGTCTACTCTCCTCATATACACATACATGTCTACTCTCCTCATATACACATACATGTCTACTCTCCTCATATACACATACATGTCTACTCTCCTCATATACACATACATGTCTACTCTCCTCATATACACATACATGTCTACTCTCCTCATATACACATACATGTCTACTCTCCTCATATACACATACATGTCTACTCTCCTCATATACACATACATGTCAACTCTCCTCATATACACATACATGTCTACTCTCCTCATATACACATACATGTCTACTCTCCTCATATACACATACATGTCTACTCTCCTCATATACACATACATGTCTACTCTCCTCATATACACATACATGTCTACTCTCCTCATATACACATACATGTCTACTCTCCTCATATACACATACATGTCTACTCTCCTCATATACACATACATGTCTACTCTCCTCATATACACATACATGTCTACTCTCCTCATATACACATACATGTCTACTCTCCTCATATACACATACATGTCTACTCTCCTCATATACACATACATGTCTACTCTCCTCATATACACATACATGTCTACTCTCCTCATATACACATACATGTCTACTCTCCTCATATACACATACATGTCTACTCTCCTCATATACACATACATGTCTACTCTCCTCATATACACATACATGTCTACTCTCCTCATATACACATACATGTCTACTCTCCTCATATACACATACATGTCTACTCTCCTCATATACACATACATGTCTACTCTCCTCATATACACATACATGTCTACTCTCCTCATATACACATACATGTCTACTCTCCTCATATACACATACATGTCTACTCTCCTCATATACACATACATGTCTACTCTCCTCATATACACATACATGTCTACTCTCCACATATACACATACATGTCTACTCTCCTCATATACACATACATGTCTACTCTCCTCATATACACATACATGTCTACTCTCCTCATATACACATACATCTCTACTCTCCTCATATACACATACATGTCTACTCTCCTCATATACACATACATGTCTACTCTCCTCATATACACATACATGTCTACTCTCCTCATATACACATACATGTCTACTCTCCTCATATACACATACATGTCTACTCTCCTCATATACACATACATACACATACATGTCTACTCTCCTCATATACACATACTACTCTCCTCATATACACATACATGTCTACTCTCCTCATATACACATACATGTCTACTCCTCATATACACTCTCCTCATATACACATACATGTCTACTCTCCTCATATACACATACATGTCTACTCTCCTCATATACACATACATGTCTACTCTCCTCATATACACATACATGTCTACTCTCCTCATATACACATACATGTCTACTCTCCTCATATACACATACATGTCTACTCTCCTCATATACACATACATGTCTACTCTCCTCATATACACATACATGTCTACTCTCCTCATATACACATACATGTCTACTCTCCTCATATACACATACATGTCTACTCTCCTCATATACACATACATGTCTACTCTCCTCATATACACATACATGTCTACTCTCCTCTCCTCATATACACATACATGTCTACTCTCCTCATATACACATACATGTCTACTCTCCTCATATACACATACATGTCTCCTCATATACACATACATGTCTACTCTCCTCATATACACATACATGTCTACTCTCCTCATATACACATACATGTCTACTCTCCTCATATACACATACATGTCTACTCTCCTCATATACACATACATGTCTACTCTCCTCATATACACATACATGTCTACTCTCCTCATATACACATACATGTCTACTCTCCTCATATACACATACATGTCTACTCTCCTCATATACACATACATGTCTACTCTCCTCATATACACATACATGTCTACTCTCCTCATATAAGATATATTTTTTTCATTAATGTTAATGTAAAAAAATTTAATTTTGCACCAAAAGAATCTTAGAAAACTTTCCTAACCTTATTATAACAAGTGCAATTTATTTTAGCCTAACCCAGCTAAATATATTTTAAATACTTTTACAGTAATTTAATACTAAACAAACACAATGAAATGTATTTTTTTCGTTAGGTTCAGAACGATTTCTGCGAAATTATTGCATACACAAATTTTTACTTGTCCTATATGGCAAGATGAGCGTTGCTATTTAAGCCAAAATCGCAAATTCTGCCTATTCGGCACGACATATATATATATATATATATATATATATATATATATATATATATATATATATATATATATATATATATATATATATATATATATATATATATATATATGTATATATATATATATATATATATATATATATATATATATATATATATATATATATATATATATATATATATATATATATATATATATATATATATATATATGTAAGGAATTCGCAAGAGCAGAACCTACGAACCTTGGAACAAGGTACGCTTTGCTTTACCAATCTATCCACACTGGACCAATGCCTTGGAGTCCAGCTTATGCTAGACTTTGATCCAAGGCAGCCAGCTGGGATGAGATGAAAAGCTGTAAGCCTTCTCCCTGAAAGCTGGCTGCCTTGGATCAAAGTGTAGCGCAAGCTGGACTCCGAGGTATTGGTCCAGTGTGGGTAGATTGGTAAAGCACTGCGTACCTTGTTCCAAGGTTCGTAGGTTTTAGTCTCCTTCAGCCAGAGATCGGTGTTTATATATATATATATATATATATATATATATATATATATATATATATATATATATATATATATATATATATATATATATATATATATATATATATATATTATACAAGTAACTCTCATTATCAGTTTATATTCCGCTCAAGAAAGTAACTTTGATGTCTTAATTTAAGCATAAATTTAATCTTGTGAATATTACAGGTGTAAATGGTTATCACGTTGTGTTGTGCTTGCAGACGTCTCCCAGCAAGGATCAACAATACCTGTTCCACCGAGCAGTGTTTCGTCATGACATATATAACGAACCTGAAGACAGGTTCATACAGATGGCCCTAACACAGCGCATCTCTCTCATAGGTAAGTCCATATAACTCTCACCTGCTGCAGCTGGTCTTCACATAGCGCACGACGGCCAACATTTTTTCGTTTAATGAACCATTTTTCTCACGCTCTAGTTCAGATGCGCCTTACGACGCATAATGACATGATTGCAAATAAATCATACCACGGGTGGGGTTAGAACCCGTGGCCAGATAATCTCAAAACTCCAGACCGACGCACTAGCCACTGGGTCAGCTAGCCACTGGGTCAGCTAGCCACTGGGTCAGCTAGCCACTGGGTCAGCTAGCCACTGGGTCAGCTAGCCACTGGGTCAGCTAGCCACTGGGTCAGCTAGCCACTGGGTCAGCTAGCCACTGGGTCAACTAGCCACTGGGTCAGCTAGCCACTGGGTCAGCTAGCCACTGGGTCAGCTAGCCACTGGGTCAGCTAGCCACTGGGTCAGCTAGCCACTGGGTCAGCTAGCCACTGGGTCAGCTAGCCACTGGGACAGCTAGCCACTGGGTCAGCTAGCCACTGGGACAGCTAGCCACTGGGACAGCTAGCCACTGGGTCAGTTAGCCACTGGGTCAGCTAGCCACTGGGTCAGCTAGCCACTGGGTCAGCTAGCCACTGGGACAGCTAGCCACTGGGTCAGCTAGCCACTGGGTCAGTTAGCCACTGGGTCAGCTAGCCACTGGGTCAGCTAGCCACTGGGTCAGCTAGCCACTGGGTCAGCTAGCCACTGGGTCAACTAGCCACTGGGTCAGCTAGCCACGGGGTCAGCTAGCCACTGGGTCAGCTAGCCACTGGGTCAGCTAGCCACTGGGTCAGCTAGCCACTGGGTCAGCTAGCCACTGGGTCAGCTAGCCACTGGGACAGCTAGCCACTAGGTCAGCTAGCCACTGGGACAGCTAGCCACTTGGTCAGCTAGCCACTGGGTCAGTTAGCCACTGGGTCAGCTAGCCACTGGGTCAGCTAGCCACTGGGTCAGCTAGCCACTGGGTCAGCTAGCCACTTGGTCAGCTAGCCACTAGGACAGCTAGCCACTGGGACAGCTAGCCACTGGGTCAGCTAGCCACTGGGTCAGCTAGCCACTGGGTCAGCTAGCCACTGGGTCAGCTAGCCACTAGGTCAGCTAGCCACTGGGTCAACTAGCCACTGGGTCAGCTAGCCACTGGGTCAGCTAGCCACTGGGTCAGCTAGCTACTGGGTCAGCTAGGCACTGGGTCAGCTAGCCACTGGGTCAGCTAGCCACTGGGTCAGCTAGCCACTGGGTCAGCTAGCCACTGGGACAGCTAACCACTGGGTCAGCTAGCCACTGGGACAGCTAGCCACTGGGTCAGCTAGCCACTGGGTGAGTTAGCCACTGGGTCAGCTAGCCACTGGGTCAGCTAGCCACTGGGTCAGCTAGCCACTGGGTCAGCTAGCCACTGGGACAGCTAGCCACTGGGTCAGCTAGCCACTGGGACAGCTAGCCACTGGGTCAGCTAGCCACTGGGTCAGCTAGCCACTGGGTCAGCTAGCCACTGGGTCAGTTAGCCACTGGGTCAGCTAGCCACTGGGTCAGCTAGTCACTGGGACAGCTAGCCACTGGTCAGCTAGCCACTGGGACAGCTAGCCACTGGGTCAGCTAGCCACTGGGTCAGCTAGCCACTGGGTCAGCTAGCCACTGGGTCAGCTAGCAACTGGGTCAGTTAGCCACTGGGTCAGCTAGCCACTGGGTCAACTAGCCACTGGGTCAGCTAGCCACTGGGTCAGCTAGCCACTGGGACAGCTAGCCACTGGGTCAGCTAGCCACTGGGTCAGCTAGCCACTGGGTCAGCTAGCCACTGGGTCAGCTAGCCACTGGGTCAGCTAGCCACTGGGTCAGCTAGCCACTAGGTCAGCTAGCCACAATAAGATTCATCCAGTGGATACCGCGTCGGTCTGGACTCGTTAGTCGGTCTGGAGTTTTGTGGGGTTAGAACCCCACTCCACGGGTGGGGTTCTAACCCCACCTGTCGTATGGTCAGTTATTTAAAAAATATGTAGATATGGACATATTTACCATTTTAACATAAAATTATTTAATAAAAAGACAATATAAGCATTAATTTATTAAGACTTTTAAGTCGGGTTTAATTTCTCTTAGCTTGTAATATTTGTAGTTAAATTAGTTACTGAGAGCAGCAGATAATTCTTCAAATGTGAATCAGTCAGTCACGACCTCAGTTTGTTGTTAATCAATTTCTTAGATGAAAGTGTTTGGTTGTATCTTTACTTGTTTGGTCGTATCTTTACGTGTTTCCATAACGACGGACGTAACTCTGGACAAATGTTCTTAGTTCTGAAAAATGTTTACAGGGTAATGTTCGCCAAAAAATTATTTTTGTCAGAAGCATTTGTGACTGAGTAGGGTGTTGTCGCGCGTCAGGTGTTGATTTGTTGTGGAATGTGATGGTGAGGTGTAGTCTAGATCCTTCATATGCCTTCCTTTGATGTTTTGTCTTTATAGTTCCTTGATAATCCGAGAACTCACGAATGCGCTGGAATTTCACTATCCTTTCACAGTGGTTATTTTGTATATTCTGATATCACCTGATTACTGTGATCTTGTTGCATTTATATATATATATATATATATATATATATATATATATATATATATATATATATATATATATATATATATATATATATTATATATATATATATATATATATATATATATATATATATATATATATATATATATATATATACATATATATATATATATATATATATATATATATATATATATATATATATATATATATACATATATATATATATATATATATATATATATATATATATATATATATATATATATATATATATATATATATATATATATATATATATATATATATATATATATATATATATATATATATATATATATATATATATATATATATATATATATATATATATATATAAGATTTTGGGAGATGTTAAGTGAATGTATAGGAACCTTTGAACCAAGTGAGAGAGTAATTGTGGTAGGGGACCTGAATGCTAAAGCAGGAGAAACTTTTAGAGAGGGTGTGGTAGGTAAGTTTGGGGTGACAGGTGTACATGATAATGGGAGCCCTTTGATTGAACTTTGTATAGAAAGGGGTTTAGTTATACGTAATACATATTTTAAGAAAAAAGAGGATAAATAAGTATACAAGATATGATGTAGGGCGAAATGACAGTAGTTTGTTGGATTATGTATTGGTAGATAAAAGACTGTTGAGTAGACTTCAGGATGTACATGTTTATAGAGGGGCCACAGATATATCAGATCACTTTCTAGTTGTAGCTACACTGAGAGTAAAAGGTAGATGGGATACAAGGAGAATAGAAGCATCAGGGAAGAGAGAGGTGAAGGTTTATAAACTAAAAGAGGAGGCAGTCAGGGTAAGATATAAACAGCTATTGGAAGATAGATGGGCTAATGAGAGCATATGCAATGGGGTCGAAGAGGTATGGGGTACGTTTAAAAATGTAGTGTTAGAGTGTTCAGCAGAAGTTTGTGGTTACAGGAAAGTGGGTGCAGGAGGGAAGAGGAGCGATTGGTGGAATGATGATGTAAAGAGAGTAGTAGGGGAGAAAAAGTTAGCATATGAGAAGTTTTTACAAAGTGATGCAAGGAGGGAAGAGTATATGGAGAAAAAGAGAGAGGTTAAGAGAGTGGTGAAGCAATGTAAAAAGAGAGCAAATGAGAGAGTGGGTGAGATGCTATCAACAAATTTTGTTGAAAATAAGAAAAAGTTTTGGAGTGAGATTAACAAGTTAAGGAAGCCTATAGAACAAATGGATTTGTCAGTTAAAAATAGGAGAGGAGAGTTATTAAATGGAGAGTTAGAGGTATTGGGAAGATGGAGGGAATATTTTGAGGAATTGTTAAATGTTGATGAAGATAGGGAAGCTGTGATTTCGTGTATAGGCCAAGGAGGAATAACGTCTTGTAGGAGTGAGGAAGAGCCAGTTGTGAGTGTGGGGGAAGTTCGTGAGGCAGTAGGTAAAATGAAAGGGGGTAAGTCAGCCCGGATTAATGGGATAAAGATAGAAATGTTAAAAGCAGGTGGGGATATAGTTTTTGAGTGGTTGGTGCAATTATTTAATAAATGTATGGATGAGGGTAAGGTACCTAGGGATTGGCAGACAGCATGCATAGTTCCTTTGTATAAAGGCAAAGGGGACAAAAGAGAGTGCAAAAATTATAGGGGGATTAGTCTGTTGAGTATACCTGGTAAGGTGTATGGTAGAGTTATTATTGAAAGAATTAAGAGTAAGACGGAGAATAGGATACCAGATGAACCAGGAGGCTTTAGGAAAGATAGGGGGTGTGTGGACCAGGTGTTTACAGTGAAACATATAAGTGAACAGAATTTAGATAAGGCTAAAGAGGTCTTTGTGGCATTTATGGATTTGGAAAAGGCGTATGACATGGTGGATAGGGGGGCAATGTGGCAGATGTTGCAGGTGTATGGTGTAGGAGGTAGGTTACTGAAAGCAGTGAAGAGTTTTTACGAGGATAGTGAGGCTCAAGTTAGAGTATGTAGGAAAGAGGGAAATTATTTCCCAGTAAAAGTAGGCCTTAGACAAGGATGTGTGATGTCACCTTGGTTGTTTAAGATATTTATAGATGGGGTTGTAAGAGAAGTAAATGCGAGGGTCTTGGCAAGAGGCGTGGAGTTAAAAGATAAAGAATCACACATAAAGTGGGAGTTGTCACAGTTGCTCTTTGCTGATGACACTGTGCTCTTGGGAGATTCTGAAGAGAAGTTGCAGATATTGGTGGATGATTTTGGTAGGGTGTGCAAAAGAAGAAAATTAAAAGTGAATGCAGGAAAGAGTAAAGTTATGAGGTTAACAAAAAGATTAGGTGATGAAAGATTGGATATCAGATTGGAGGGAGAGAGTATGGAGAAGGTGAATGTATTCAGATATTTGGGAGTGGACGTGACGTGTCGGCGGATGGGTCTATGAAAGATTTGGTGAATCATAGAATTGATGAGGGGAAAAGGGTGAGTGGTGCACTTAGGAGTCTGTGGAGACAAAGAACTTTGTCCTTGGAGGCAAAGTGGGGAATGTATGAGAGTATAGTTTTACCAACGCTCTTATATGGGTGTGAAGCATGGGTGATGAATGTTGCAGCGAGGAGAAGGCTGGAGGCAGTGGAGATATCATGTCTGAGGGCAATGTGTGGTGTGAATATAATGCAGAGAATTCGTAGTTTGGAAGTTAGGAGGAGGTGCGGGATTACCAAAACTGTTGTCCAGAGGGCTGGGGAAGGGTTGTTGAGGTGGTTCGGACATGTAAAGAGAATGGAGCAAAACAGAATGACTTCAAGAGTGTATCAGTCTGTAATATATATATATATATATATATATATATATATATATATATATATATATATATATATATATATATATATATATATATATATATATATATATGTCGTGCCGAATATGTAAAACTGGTCAATTAGCAAGAACTCATTTAAAATTAAGTCCTTTCTAAAATTTTCTCTTATACGTTTAAAGATATATTTTTTTCATTAATGTTGATGTAAAAATTTATAATTTTGCACCAAAAGGAACTTAGAAAACTTACCTAACCTTATTATAACAAGAACAATTTATTTTAGCCTAACCCAACTAAATATATTTTAGATTTGTTTACAGTAATTTAATACTAAACAAACACAGTGAAATATATTTTTTTCGTTAGGTTCAGAATGATTTTGGCGAAATTATTGCATACACAAATTTTCACTTGTCCTATATGGCAAGATGAGCGTTGCTATTTAAGCCAAGATCGCAAGTTCTGCCTATTCGGCACGACATATATATATATATATATATATATATATATATATATATATATATATATATATATATATATATATATATATATATATATATATATATATATATATATATATATATATGTATATATGTATATATATATATATGTATATATATAGGGAAGTACCACCTCTATAGCTGGAATGGGGACCCTCATCCTCAGAGAAGACAATAAACGTACCTCAGGGAAAACTCAAGGTTCTCCCCGGAGCTGTTTGAATATTTTCTTCTCCTACCACCCCCTATATTTATATTCTATGTGAACATTTATTAATAAACAAAATACATTTACAGAAAAAAACATAAACATGAATACAATGGCACAATGTATCAAAGATGATGAATTTCCTCCAGCTCCTCCGAGGCTGGACGTGAACCAAGTATGCAGCAAGCATTTCCCCTCTGGATGGCGACGCTGAGGCGCTGGAACATGAAAGTGGCTGCCCTTGGGTCCCTGGTGGTGTCGATGAGTCTGGAACCCAATTCTTTAAGGAAACGTGTGGCATTTTTTCCCCATGATCCCAAGGTCTCTGATCCCACTGGGACAAATTGATACTGTTGGCTAATGTCCCTGTACTTGCTGATCTTGTACTCCTCCCTGTGGTCAGCAGCTCCTCCCTGTCGCCCCACACTGTGATGGATATAGGTGTCAGCCAGTGTGGACACACAGGTATAGTCCCATGCTAAGAGCTTGCCATTCTTCCAAGGATAGATGGTGATCCCGTCGGGGCGGTTTGCTGGGTTGTGGGTATTGTTTGCTGCAAGTGATCGTGGCTCCCTCTCGGCAGGGCATCCAGCTGTAGCAAGGGTTCTCTTAATGATGTCGTTGACCTCATTGTGTCTTGCATGCCAGCCCTTGGTTTTGGAACAGTTAAGACCATGTAGACCGTATTGGTCTGCTTGCACTTCGCCGCAAATACACATATATTCTGTGTGAATTGGGGCAGCAAGGCGCAGAGCCACTGCAATACGGAGGGTCTTAGGGTCGAGTCGCGTTCCCATTGCCGATATGGGAACTGTTTGGAGGAAGTCCCCGGAGTGAGGTGCACTCACAGCCTGGAGACGGGCAATCTCCCTATCTGATGTTGCAGCCCTGAGCATGTTGGCAAGCACCTTTTCAGCAATTGGGCTATCCCAGCTTGACTGTTTGTGAGCCAGTGCTGCACTAGGGTTTGGTGCTGGAGCAGCAAGAGTCTCCCATTCGGTGATGGCACTGACATAGCTAGGGTCTTCTATTCCTGCTGAGTCACTGAGGGTGTCAGGAAGAATTTGTCTTATCAACTCGTTTGATGCAATGGAAGAGGATAGGAAAGCTGGTAGAGCAATCTGGGAGGATCTGCGTACTCCTAGCCCTCCAAGCCTGACCGGAAGTGAGGCTTGCAACCACTGTCCATCGTCAAGGGAAAGATTCAATACACTCTCTAGCATGGCCTTCAGGAGAGAGTCATATTCCTTGAGTTTTGGACTGCTGAAGGCTGGGGAGCATCTCAGAAAATAGGTAAGTTTTGGGGTTGACAGGCACCTGGTGAGTAGGTAGAAGGCATCGTGTGTGTCAATGTCTTTCATCCTGCTTTCCATCGTCCGGAGGTCTGAGACTTTTTTTCCTAGGATCAGATCGATGGCATTGGACCCAAGAGGAGCACCGAGGAGAGTGCTATTGGCTGGATCAATGGCTCGTGCTCCTGGTAAAACGGTACTAATATTCTGGATCAACTGTTGATTGGTAGAAACTATTTCACATTTGGTGGGGTTTAAAGAAAGGCCCAGGCTTTCTCCCATGTCTTTAATTTTACTGATGTCCTCCAGGAGAGATTCTGTTGTGCCAGCTAGGGTACCGTCGTCCAGGAACCAGATATTGAGCTCGCTGGAGAGTGCCTCCGTGACTTCCTTGATGACCAAACAAAATAGAAAGGGGGCGAGAGGGTCCCCCTGTTGCACGCCCTCACACGAGTCAATTTCATGGTCCCCAAACAATAGTTTGGAAGTCACACTATAACACGATTCTATGAAGGGATAAAGGGAAGGGAAGTTTCTATAAACTGCTTGGAGAGCAGCATCCCTTCTGACTGAGTTGAAAGCATTGGCAAAGTCCAATTTGACCAAGGCTTTTTCATAGGACATGTTTTTGATATATACTCGTGCTGCGTGGGCAGCTGCTTCACAGCCCTGTTGAACGCCGAAACCGAGCTGAGTTGGTTTCAGCATTGCAGCAGCCTCTTGACTCACCCTTCTTACTGCAGCCTTGGCGACTAGGCGCCGAAGGGTGTTACCCACTGCAATGGGCCTGATTCCGCCATCCTTTTTCCGGAGGGCACACAATGAGGCACCAAAGAAAAAGGGTCTGATGGCCTCTGGGACACCGCCAGCCAGGCACAGGTTGGAAAATTTGGTGAGTTCAGACAGCAGCCTCTCTGAAACCTCACCAAGTGCTGGATTGAGTATTTGTTTTAAGTGTTGAGGCCTTAAACCGGTGAAACCTCCTGCTGAACC
Organism: Cherax quadricarinatus; assembly: GCF_038502225.1. Taxonomy (NCBI): domain Eukaryota; kingdom Metazoa; phylum Arthropoda; class Malacostraca; order Decapoda; family Parastacidae; genus Cherax; species Cherax quadricarinatus. The sequence goes on from NW_027195769.1 coordinate 30,927, forward strand.
CTGTGGAAATGACATAGCAGCTTTATACACATCAGCATCCTGTAAGGTTAGATGTTCTTCGCCTGCTGCAATGTCAGGGAGGTCAATGTTGGTACTGGGAGCCCTGGGTGGATGTTTGTCCTTCAGAGCTTGCGCCGTGCTGACGTCCTTGGGAGCGATGGTATCCTCACTGGTTATAAGTCTCAAAGCTCCAATAGTATTACCCTCTTCTATTTTTTTGCTAATTTGGGCTCTGATTTTTGAGGTGTCGGGTGTCCTGTTGTTGGCATTTGCCCGGCGGGTGTTTGTCGCCCTAGGGGGGAGACGGACGAGGTTGTCATCCCTTGGGAATGCATTTATTGCCCTAATAACATGTGTTGCTAGTGACTTGTCCCTCCTTGGTGGGACAGCCAAACAGGCATTGCCAAAAAGCAGCAAGTTGTGCCAGGATCTGTTGTTTGAAGGAGCATCGTTGACTTTCTTCAGAAGGTCAGTGAATTTGCTAGCAGCTTGAGGGCGAGCTGCTTTGGGGATGTGTGTCAGAGTCCTGGTGGATGTTAATTTGATTGCAGATTTGAGGTCCTCTGTAGAGGTGAAGTCACGGTAGCTGTCAGCCCTGTCTGCTGGGGGAGGCTGTTGGTTGTTCTCATTTGGAGCTCTCCTGGAGCCTAGGCATCTATTGTGTGCACGGATGTTGCCAGATGTGGGATTGAGTGCACATTCCCTGTGGCACACCCGGCAAATGCCTCGTGAACGACAGCTTTGGCTCTGTCGTGAAGATTCCTGGGAACCCGCGACTACTTGTGACATTGCTGATATCGTGGGGGTGGGAGGGCGCCAGCTGTGGGGTGACGGGTGAAGGGCAGCATGGATGCATGGGGGATGAGGGTGGGGGAGTAGCGAGCGGCGGAACTTGTAATTGGTGGGGCACTAAACGGCAACACCCTTGGTCAGGAAGTCATTGGGCCTAGGCTGGGATGAGGGGAGGGGATCTGGGATGGGGGAGGGGGGAGGGAGTGGCCCTGTGTGTTCGCTCAAGACGCACATCACTGACTAACTTTTGCTAATTGTTATACACTTATTGTTCCATTTAGAAAAAAACCCTCGCCATTTGGCACACTAATCACCATGCTCACACTATTAACCGAGGTGTTCTGTTCACCATCCAATGACCATGTCGTGGGCGGCCACTTCCTTCCCCAACCCACGACCCCGGCCGAACAGATGTAAACAAAACCTCCTCCACACTCCACTGCCAGGATCCCCTCACCACCGCTACTTCCCAAATCCCAACATGCACACTGCACTTTCACTGATACAGAAGCAATGGTCCGATGTAGAGGTTTGTCACAACTCTGTGATCTCCGGTCGATACTCACGATGATGTCTGCCGAAACTGGCCCGCGTAAACCATGTTGGTTCCTGGTTTACACACAGAATGTATGGAGCACCACACACTGGCTCCCTCCCTCCACGCCGGCAAGCGCGTATATATATATATATATAAATATATATTTATATATATATATATATATTATATATTATATATATATATATATTATATATTATATATATATATATATATATATTATATATTATATATATATAATATATATATATATATATATATATATAGATATATATATATATATATATATATATATATATATATATATATATATCTATATATATATATATATATATATATATATATATATATATATATATATATATATATATATATATATATATATATATATATATATATATATAGTAGGTTGGTAGACAGTAACCACCCAGGGAGGTACTACCGTACTGCCAAGTGAGTGTGAAATGAAAGCCTGTAATTGTTTTACATAATGGTAGGATTGCTGGTGTCTTTTGTCTGTCTCATAAATATGCAAGATTACAGGTAAGTCTTGCTACTTCTACTTACACTTAGGTCACACTACACATTCATGTACACGTTTATTTATACACACTCATCTGAGTTTTCTTTGATTTTTATCTTAATAGTTCTTGGTCTTATTACTTTTCCTTTTATATCCATGGGGAAGTGGAATAAGAATCTTTCGTCCGTAAGCCATGCGTGTTGTAAAAGTCAACTAAAATGCCGGGAACAATGGGCTAGTAACCCCTTTTCCTGTAATAATTACTAAAACGAATAAGAAGAAAATTGTCAAAGTGGGAAGTCTGAATGTGTGTGGATGTTGTGCGAATGATAAGAAAGAGATGATTGTGGATGTTATGAATGAGAAGAAGCTGGATATCCTGGCTTTAAGTGAAACAAAGCTGAAGGGGGTGGGAGAGTTTCAGTGGAGAGGAATAAATGGGATTAGGTCAGGGGTTTCAGATAGAGTTAGAACTAAAGAAGGAGTAGCAATAATGTTGAAGGATAAGATATGGCAGGAAAAGAGGGACTATAAATGTATTAATTCAAGGCTTATGTGGAGTAAAATAAAGGTTGGATGTGAAAAGTGGGTTATAGTAAGCATATATGCACCTGGAGAAGAGAGAAGTGTATAGGAGAGAGAGAGATTTGGGGAATTGTTGAGTGAATGTGTGGGGAGTTTTGAACCAAGTGTGAGAGTAATGGTGGTTGGGGATTTCAATGCAAAAGTGAGCAAAAATGTTGTGGAGGGAGTAGTAGATAAATTTGGGGTGTCAGGGGTAAATGAAAATGGGGAGCCTTTAATTGAGCTATGTGTAGAAAGAGGTTTGGTAATAAGTAATATATATTTTATGAAAAAGAGGATAAATAAGTATACAGGGTATGATATAGCACATAATGAAAGTAGTTTGTTAGATTATGTATTGGTGGATAAAAGGTTGATGGGTAGGCTCCAGGACGTACATGTTTATAGAGGGGCAACTGATATATTGGATCATTATTTAGTTGTAGCTACAGTTAGAGTAAGAGGTAGATGGGAAAAGAGGAAAATGGCAACAAGAAGCAAGAGGGAGGTGAAAGTGTATGAACTAAGGGAGGAGGAAGTTTGGGTGAGATATAAGCAACTATTGGCAGAAAGGTGAGCTAGTGCAAAGATGAGTAGTTGGGGGGGGGGTGAAGAGGGTTGGAATAGTTTTAAAAATGCAGCATTAGAATGTGGGGCAGAAGTTTGTGGTTATAGGAGGGTGGGGGCAGGAGGAAAGAGGAGTGATTGGTGGAATGATGAAGTAAAGGGTGTGATAAAAGAGAAAAAGGTAGCTTATGAGAGGTTTTTACAAAGCAGAAGTGTTATAAGAAGAGTAGAGTATATGGAGAGTAAAAGAAAGGCGAAGAGAGTTGTGAGAGAGTGCAAAAGGAGAGCAGATGAAAGAAATTTTAATGAAAATAAGAAAATTTTTTGGATTGAGTTAAACAAGTTAAGAAAGCCTAGGGAACGAATGGATTTGTCAGTTAAAAACAGAGTAGGGGAGGTAGTAGATGGGGAGATGGAGGTATTGGGTAGATGGCGAGAATATTTTGAGGAACTTTAAAATGTCGACGAAGAAAGGGAAGCGGTGATTTCATGCACTGGCCAGGGAGGTATAACATCTTTTAGGAGTGATGAAGAACAGGATGTGAGTGTGGGGGAGGTGCGTGAGGCATTACATTTCTGTCATGATCCCGTCAGCTGGAACTGACGGGATCATGACAGAAATGTTAAAAGCTGGGGAAGATACAGTGTTGGAGTGGTTGGTATTTTTGTTTAATAAATGTATGAAAGAGGTGAAGGTAACTAGGGATTGGCAGAGAGCATTATAGTCCCTTTATATAAAAGGAAGGGGAACAAAAGAGATTGTAAAAATTATTGAGGAATAAGTTTACTGAGTATTCCAAGAAAAGTGTACGGTAGGGTTATTGTTGAAAGAATTAGAGGCAAGACAGAATGTAGAATTGCGGATGAGCAGGGAGGTTTCAGAGTGGGTAGGGGATGTGTAGATCAAGTGTTTACATTGAAGCATATATGTGAACAGTATTTAAATAAAGGTAGAGAAGTTTTTATTGCATTTATGGATTTAGAAAAGGCATATGATAGAGTGGATAGAGGAGCAATGTGGCAGATGTTGCAAGTATATGGAATAGGTGGTAAATTACTAAATGCTGTAAGAAGTTTTTATGAGGATAGTGAGGCTCAGGTTAGGGTGTGTAGAAGAGAGGGAGAATACTTCCCGGTAAAAGTAGGTCTTAGACAGGGATGTGTAATGTCACCATGGTTGTTTAATATATTTATAGATGGGGTTGTAAAAGAAGTAAATGCTAGGGTGTTCGGGAGAGGGGTGGGATTAAATTATGGGGAATTAAATACAAAATGGGAATTGACACAGTTGCTTTTTGCTGATGATACTGTGCTTATGGGAGATTCTAAAGAAAAATTGCAAAGGTTAGTGGATGAGTTTGGGAGTGTGTGTAAAGGTTGAAAGTGATCATAGAAAAGAGTTAGGTGATGAGAGTATCAAATGATTTAGATAAAGGACAATTGGATATCAAATTGGGGAGGAGGAGTATGGAAGAAGTGAATGTTTTCAGATACTTGGGATTTGACGTGTCGGCAGATGGATTTATGAAGGATGAGGTTAATCATAGAATTGATGAGGGAAAAAAGGTTCGTTGAGGTATATGTGGAGACAAAAAATGTTATCTATGGAGGCAAAGAAGGGAATGTATGAAAGTATAGTAGTACCAACACCCTTATATGGGTGTGAAGCTTGGGTGGTAAATGCAGCAGTGAGGAGAGGGTCGGAGGCAGTGGAGATGTCCTGTTTAAGGGCAATGTGTGGTGTAAATATTATGCAGAAAATTCGGAGTGTGGAAATTAGGAGAAGGAGTGGAGTTAATAAAAGTATTAGTCAGAGGGCAGAAGAGGGGTTGTTGAGGGGGTTTGGTCATTTAGAGAGAATGGATCAAAGTAGAATGACATGGAGAGCGTATAAACCTGTAGGGGAAGGAAGGTGGGGTAAGGGTCGTCCTCGAAAAGGTTGGAAGGAAGGGGTAAGGGAGGTTTTGTGGGTGAGGTGCTTGGACTTCCAGCAGGTGTGCGTGAGAGTGTTAGATAGGAGTGAATGGAGACGAATGATACTTGGGACCTGACGATCTGTTGGAGTGTGAGCAGGGTAATATTTAGTGAAGGGATTCAGGGAAACCGGTTATTTTCATATAGTCGAACTTGAGTCCTGGAAATGGGAAGTACAATGCCTGCACTTTAAAGGAGGGGTTTGGGATATTGGCAGTTTGGAGGGATATGTTGTGTATCTTTATACGTATATGCTTCTAAACTGTTGTATTCTGAGCACCTCTGCAAAAACAGTGATAATGTGTGAGTGTGGTGAAAGTGTTGAATGATGATGAAAGTATTTCGTTTTTGGGGATTTTCTTTCTTTTTTGGGTCACCCTGCCTCGGTGGGAGACGGCCGACTTGTTTTATATATATATATATATATATATATATATATATATATATATATATATATATATATATATATATATATATATATATATATATATATATATATATATATATATATATATATCGTTATGCGCAGATCGATGTCCACTGCTTTCCACATATATTAAAAACTTCGTTATTCAGAAAGTGTCCTAGACAAAATAACTTATGTTTACTTGGTACTTTTTGTAAAAGAATAATTTACAAATTGGACACTTATAATAATAATGTTTAATAACATCAGTAGTTATAAGTGAGTCTAGAAGTGTAACTAAAATAATGATAACGTCAATAATAATAATATCAATAATTATATTAAAAAAAATATTAATAATAATAATAATTATAATAATTAGTAGTCGTAGTAGTAGTAGTAATAGTTTTAGTAGTAGTAGTCGTGGTGGTGGTAGTAGTAATAAGAGTATTAGCATTAGTAGTAGCAGTAATATCATTACCATTAATAAAAGTCCTAATATTTGTATATTTATGTTAGGAGAAATAAACACGAGTCATATAACATACTCATATTATTATATCTTTCTTGCAGTAGCTGGCCAAGCATCATTAATTCTCCAGGACTTATACGCTAAATCAGGTAACAAAATAATTTAATTCCTGGTATCTAATTTAATTTTAATTATTGCAAAAAATTACTTTTTTTAATATGAATTCTAGGTTAATAATTACTGTTTTCGCACAAACTAAATTACCGAAACTAACAGAAAGGCAATTAGATTGAGCAGAGACAAAGCAGGAACAATAATGATGAGTCGTCATATATCACACATGTAAACATTGTCCTAAAGAACTGAAAGAGGTAGGTCAGTGGTCATGACGAGTCGCAACTGTCCTGAGCCGAACTGGGGAATATTGTAGAGTGTTATAGAGTATTATAGAGTATTATAGAGTATCAAGGTGCTGAAGAAGAAGATTCAACTTCTCAAGAAGGCAAATAAAAAGCTAAAAATTCTCCTTAATAAGTATAACACTGAATGTGAGGTGGATGGAGTTAGTGAAGGGAAACAGGTTACCAGCAGTGAGGAGCAGACTGGCAGACGTTACAAGTGGATAGAAATTTCCTGTAGAGGATAAAATATCAATGTGGGAAAGGTTGGAAAGGTAGGAAATCAATTTTCTTTTTACTAGGACAAACGTACTTCAATGGTCAGTGAGGATACAGGTACCACTACTACTCTTCTAATAAAGGCAGGAATATTCATGAGGTCTGTGACTCACTGGTAAAATACATCTACTGTGCCTTCTGTAATAGAGATAGGAAGATGAGACAGAGAGTGAGTTTCCCAGGAGCAGGTGTTGGTGACATAGTCAACAGGTTGGATAATATCACAACAGGTAATTTGAATAAACCAATTACCAGCCTCATTGCTGGTGGGAACGATGTTTTAAAGGAGAGGAAACAGGAGCTTCTAGATAAGTACAGGACAGGAAAATATTTAATTTAATTAGGTCTAAGGAAGAAGTTCCAGTCATATTTAGTATTTTAAAAAAATACAAGAAGAGAAATGGATCAATTTCTATGGAACACATGATCTGTATGCACGGGTGCATCTCTCCGGGGCAGGAGTGGTAGCATTAGCCAGTTCTATCGAGGTGACCATTGATGAGTTGCCTAGGACTTTAAACTGGGTAGCCACAGCCACTGAAGAGGGAGAGGCTTTTCAGTGCCAGGAAGGAAAAAAAACTGGCAGGAAATGGCAGAAATCGTACACCAAATCCAGTAATTCCTGGAGTGGAACCACAGTCGATGGCCTCCACTCCAAACTAACAGGTACAGATACTAATGCCGGAAAAAAAAGAGTCTCCCAGTACCACCAATACCACCAGTCCGAAGACATTCTTCTTTTCAAATATACAGAGTCTAAAGCCAGCAACGAACAACAAAATACCTTTCATCCATGGACTTCTTGCAGAGGCAAATGCAATGTTCACGGCTTTCACATAGACCCCACATAAAGGATCACTTAGACAACGAAATATGGATCCCAGGTTACAACCTATACAGATGCGACAGACTGAACAGTCAAAAGGGGGGGAGGGTTGGCCTGTATATCGCAGAGTCACTTGTTTGCACAGAACTACTTAATGCCTCAAATGATGTACTGGAAGTTTTAGCAGTAAAGATCGAGAACCAAAACCTAGTCTGTGGTAGTCTACAAGCCTCCAGATGCAACGTCTCAGCAATTCAAGGAACAGCTCTTAAAAATTGACCACTGTCTGGAAAATCTGCCAGCTCCTGCCCCCAACATCTTGCTCCTGGGGAATTTCAACTTAAGGCACCTAAAATTGGAGGAATATAGCAAATAATGTTGTTGCATTGATAACACCAGGAGGCAGCTCAGACGAGAACTCACACACACAAGAGCTTTTAAATCTCTGCACAAAATTCAACTTAAACCAGCAAATAATAGAGCCTACTAGACTGGAGAATACACTTGTGAAGGCTTACTCAGCCCAGTAAAAACTTCAGACAGTATTACCAAGGCTGGCTCCTCCTCATGAAAATTAATGAATAGAAAAAAAATAATAATTCACAAAGATAAACACTTCATTATTTATTAATGCAAAGCTAAAACATTGAAACATGAGGGTGTATCCTACTAGAAAGAAAAATGAAAAATAAAATGAAAAATTGCCATTTCATTTCAACGCTAATATGTACAAGTAAACTGGGGTGTCTGGTTGATGTTGACACCGTCTTGTAGAAATTGTAACCGTTAATGATAGGGGGGGGGGGTCCACAGGTACTGAGTGACAACCAAATGACTAGTTCTTCACAGAGTATATAGCCTTGAATAGTCAGTCCCGATGACAGGAACGCAGGTTCTTTACCGCTGCAAAGATGAGGGGTAGGTAGATCATAAAGTGACGTCTCAAGACTGGTTTCAGTCCGTCTCCTTCAAAACTTCTCGTTGGTTTGCAGGTGACCCGAGCTGTCATTCCAAGCTGGAAAGAGAGACAGGTTACCCACTGCTTAAGAAATCACTCTCCATGATAAGTGTAAGATATTTAAAAAAGGTGGTGATTATCTAAAAGTCTCATGTGGAGCTTAAAACTGAAAGGACTAAGTTTATTATTGGTCAAAAGTGAAGCTTTCAACCAATATCCACTAGAATAGGAGCAGAGGCTTTTACTTATAGTTGTGAGTCGAGTGATTACTGTTTGGCCGGAGCCCCACACATCACCTTTCGGGGTGAGGAGAAAGGGGCGGGGGATAGCGGGAGCTAGACTGACACTACCTTAACAAGCAGCTGGCAATCAAACTATAGTTACCATATACTCACTCGCTACTCTTATCTGTTGAACTTTTCCCTCACACTCCCCCATACCAAGACTTATTGTCAAGGAGTATGAGAAGAAAAGCCGAGGAAAAAGTTCTAACATGTGGAAGTCGCGTAAGGCAACAAATCTTCTACTGACTGTCACGACTTAACCAGTCAGAGAAATAACTGGATAAACCATTGATATACACTGTCAAAATTTGTGTGGACTGCCTCCAAGTGAGTCGCCTACCCAGGCAAACTCTGTTGACACGGAGCTCTGAGTTGGGTACCTCAGCCTCACAAGTGACTTATAGGAAAGATTTTCACAAATGATTGATGTTGCAAGAAACTCGCCTGCATGCACGTATAAAGGACTAACTTACTTGGTGTTGCAGCATATATCCTGATCTTCAACTTCCCTAAGCTTAGCCGTAGCCCCTTTGGACTTCCCCTCAGAAACCACGTGCAACCGGGAGCCTTAATCGTTATTAGTGACCTGCCTGCACCTCAGAAATTCCTATATCCAAGAGGGTGTGTATCCCCTAGTATAACTATGCAGACACAGACACTAGCTTCCAGACTTACGAGAGACACTGGTACTTACTGGGCATGCTCTGCCAGCTGCAACACAGGCCCACAGATCAACTCACTCACAATCTCCCCAGACACTGGCCAGAAATCTACGAGATAAAGTGGAGGTCTTGTCTTACTGTATGGGCCTGATGGAGGAGGTCATCTACAGTACATCAAGGTGTCTCTACCAGATTTCCCTAGGTCTCAAATGTGAAGACATGTGGGGGGCACCATCTGCTGATCACGGCACATCTTGTCCAGTTGGTGTCTGTCTTAAGAAGAAATAGCTGGTCTCTCTTCCAGACCCTCGTCTCGTCGTTCAAACTAGGGCTGCCAATTCTCCCTAGCTAACTTATCCTAGTGTTTGCCTACATTATCGGCCTATTACTACCTATGTTATTATCATCTACAGTTGCCTCAATGATCCTAATATTAGTGTACTACCAGTAAAACTACCTACTCCTTCCCTGAAGGGTAAATTATTTTTATTTTATTATCACACTGGCCGATTCCCACCAAGGCAGGGTGGCCCGAAAAAGAAAAACTTTCACCATCATTCAATCCATCACTGTCTTGCCAGAAGGGTGCTTTACACTACAGTTTTTAAACTGCAACATTAAAACCCCTCCTTCAGAGTGCAGGCACTGTACTTCCCATCTCCAGGACTCAAGTCCGGCCTGCCGGTTTCCCTGAATCCCTTCATAAATGTTACTTTGCTCACACTCCAACAACACGTCAAGCATTAAAAACCATTTGTCTCCATTCACTCCTATCAAACACGCTCACGCATGCCTGCTGGAAGTCCAAGCCCCTCGCACACAAAACCTCCTTTACCCCCTCCCTCCAACCTTTCCTAGGCCGACCCCTACCCCGCCTTCCTTCCACTACAGACCGATACACTCTTGAAGTCATTCTGTTTCGCTCCATTCTCTCTACATGTCCGAACCACCTCAACAACCCTTCCTCTGCCCTGTGGACAACAGTTTTGGTAATCCCGCACCTCCTCCTAACTTCCAAACTACGAATTCTCTGCATTATATTCACACCACACATTGCCCTCAGACATGACATCTCCACTGCCTCCAGCCTTCTCCTCGCTGCAACATTCATCACCCATGCTTCACACCCATATAAGAGCGTTGGTAAAACTATACTCTCATACATTCCCCTCTTTGCCTCCAAGGACAAAGTTCTTTGTCTCCACAGACTCCTAAGTGCACCACTCACTCTTTTTCCCTCATCAATTCTATGATTCACCTCATCTTTAATAGACCCATCTGCTGACACGTCCACTCCCAAATATCTGAATACGTTCACCTCCTCCATACTCTCTCCCTCCAATCTGATATTCAATCTTTCATCACCTAATCTTTTTGTTATCCTCATAACCTTACTCTTTCCTGTATTCACCTTTAATTTTTTTCTTTTGCACACCCTACCAAATTCATCCACCAATCTCTGCAACTTCTCTTCAGAATCTCCCAAGAGCACAGTGTCATCAGCAAAGAGCAGCTGTGACAACTCCCACTTTGTGTGTGATTCTTTATCTTTTAACTCCACGCCTCTTGCCAAGACCCTCGCATTTACTTCTCTTACAGCCCCATCTATAAATATATTAAACAACCACGGTGACATCACACATCCTTGTCTAAGGCCTACTTTTACTGGGAAAAAATTTCCCTCTTTCCTACATACTCTAACTTGAGCCTCACTATCCTCATAAAAACTCTTCACTGCTTTCAGTAACCTACCTCCTACACCATACACTTGCAACATCTGCCACATTGCCCTCCTATCCACCCTGTCATATGCCTTTTCGAAATCCATAAATGCCACAAAGACCTCTTTAGCCTTATCTAAATACTGTTCACTTATATGTTTCACTGTAAACACCTTGTCCACACACCCCCTACCTTTCCTAAAGCCTCCTTGTTCATCTGCTATCCTATTTTCCGTCTTACTCTTAATTCTTTCAATTATAACTCTACCATACACTTTACCAGGTATACTCAACAGACTTATCCCCCTATAATTTTTGCACTCTCTTTTATCCCCTTTGCCTTTATACAAAGGAACTATGCATGCTCTCTGCCAATCCCTAGGTACCTTACCCTCTTCCATACATTTATTAAATAATTGCACCAACCACTCCAAAACTATATCCCCACCTGCTTTTAACATTTCTATCTTTATCCCATCAATCCCAGCTGCCTTCCCCCGTTTCATTTTACCTACTGCCTCACGAACTTCCCCCACACTCACAACTGGCTCTTCCTCACTCCTACAAGATGTTATTCCTCCTTGGCCTATACACGAAATCACAGCTTCCCTATCTTCATCAACATTTAACAATTCCTCAAAATATTCCCTCCATCTTCCCAATACCTCTAACTCTCCATTTAATAACTCTCCTCTCCTATTTTTAACTGACAAATCCATTTGTTCTCTAGGCTTTCTTAACTTGTTAATCTCACTCCAAAACTTTTTCTTATTTTCAACAAAATTTGTTGATAACATATCACCCACTCTCTCATTTGCTCTCTTTTTACATTGCTTCACCACTCTCTTAACCTCTCTCTTTTTCTCCATATACTCTTCCCTCCTTGCATCACTTCTACTTTGTAAAAACTTCTCATATGCTAACTTTTTCTCCCTTACTACTCTCTTTACATCATCATTCCACCAATCGCTCCTCTTCCCTCCTGCACCCACTTTCCTGTAACCACAAACTTCTGCTGAACACTCTAACACTACATTTTTAAACCTACCCCATACCTCTTCGACCCCATTGCCTATGCTCTCATTAGCCCATCTATCCTCCAATAGCTGTTTATATCTTACCCTAACTGCCTCCTCTTTTAGTTTATAAACCTTCACCTCTCTCTTCCCTGATGCTTCTATTCTCCTTGTATCCCATCTACCTTTTACTCTCAGTGTAGCTACAACTAGAAAGTGATCTGATATATCTGTGGCCCCTCTATAAACATGTACATCCTGAAGTCTACTCAAAAGTCTTTTATCTACCAATACATAATCCAACAAACTACTGTCATTTCGCCGTACATCATATCTTGTATACTTATTTATCCTCTTTTTCTTAAAATATGTATTACCTATAACTAAACCCTTTTCTATACAAAGTTCAATCAAAGGGCTCCCATTATCATTTACACCTGGCACCCCAAACTTACCTACCACACCCTCTCTAAAAGTTTCTCCTACTTTAGCATTCAGGTCCCCTACCACAATTACTCTCTCACTTGGTTCAAAGGCTCCTATACATTCATTTAACATCTCCCAAAATCTCTCTCTCTCCTCTGCATTCCTCTCTTCTCCAGGTGCATACACGCTTATTATGACCCACTTCTCGCATCCAACCTTTACTTTAATCCACATAATTCTTGAATTTACACGTTCATATTCTCTTTTCTCCTTCCATAACTGATCATTTAACATTACTGCTACCCCTTCCTTTGCTCTAACTCTCTCAGATACTCCAGATTTAATCCCATTTATTTCCCCCCACTGAAACTCTCCTACCCCCTTCAGCTTTGTTTCGCTTAGGGCCAGGACATCCAACTTCTTTTCATTCATAACATCAGCAATCATCTGTTTCTTGTCATCTGCACTACATCCATGCACATTTAAGCATCCCAGTTTTATAAAGTTTTTCTTCTTCTCTTTTTTAGTAAATGTCTACAGGAGAAGGGGTTACTAGCCCATTGCTCCCGGCATTTTAGTCGCCTTCATACGACACGCATGGCTTACGGAGGAAAGATTCTTTTCCACTTCCCCATGGACAATAGAAGAAATAAAGAAGAACAAGAGCTATTTAGAAAAAGGAGAAAAACCTAGATGTATATATATATGCATGTGCGTGTCTGTGAAGTGTGACCAAAGTGTAAGTAGGAGTAGCAAGATATCCCTGTTATCTAGCGTGTTTATGAGACAGAAAAAGAAACCAGCGATCCTACCATCATGCAAAACAGTTACAGGTTTTTGTTTCACAGTCATCTGGCAGGATGGTAGTACTTCCCTGGGTGGTTGCTGTCTACCAACCTACTACCTAGGGTAAATCTATAACTTAAATAAGCTTACCAACAATCCTCGCCAACTTGAGAGAATGCTTTGTTTTGGGTGGGATATAAGGGCCACCGAATGGTGTGTTTTTCCCCGTTGGGACTTCTCGAATCAAATAAGTTCCAACATCCTCCCGCTGGCGAAGGTAGGCGCTAAGCCTAAATCAAGTTCACCTTCTGCGAGCCCCCACGGCGGACCCTGGACACGAGTGCCGTCCGGCCACTCTCGTCGAGCAGACTCTGGTCTAACTTCAACCATCCAGTTTCCCCTGCATGGACCTCTCGGGGTGTAAACTTGTTGGTTCTGGTGGTCTTAGCACCCTTTCCTTTAACTTTAACGTCTTTCGTATGTCTAGCCTTGACTGAGTGGCTCCGTACTTTCCCACCCAGTGGCCCACATGCCCTGGTAGCCTTTCGTCCCACTGTTACGAGGTTCCCTAGATTTAATGGCAATCTATCTCCCTCTTTACGTACCCTGTAAAAGTGTTTTCCCAAGGTGACCGAGTGTTCGTCACTCCCTACCTGGTTCACCTTCCCTGGCAGTTCGTAGTGTATACTGGTATTCATTATCACTACTCCCCCAGCTATCATGGGGACAGCTCCTCTATCTGGCGTGGCAGGGAATTCAGGTGGAATCCTGCCGCCTATGATGTATTCTACTGGGGATCTGTATAAACCAATTCCTTCCTTAAACGTCCGTCGTGTAGACAGGAAGTCATCTATATGATTGGCTCCCACCAGGATACCTACATTTCTGACTGTGTCAGTGGTAATTCCCTGGTCTGACAGCTTCACGTCAAGGTCTTTCATTCGCTTAGCTGCTGCAGCAAGACCTCTCGCTGTAATTGCCGTGGGTAGCGTCTCCACCACCAAGGCTGTAATGTCTCTGCGATGTCCACCTAACTTGACTGTGACATCTACCACATCATAAGATTTGGGTGGGACCTGACTTATAGCCCCTCCCAACATCATACTAACTTTCTTTGTGGCCTTCAACATTAATTTAGCCACCAACTTCTTTGTTATTAAGGATACTTGTGCTCCTGGGTCAAAGAATAATCGGGTTGTTTCGGACCTGTGCCCACTCACAACCTTTGCCATGACTGTAGGTAGGGCAGCATCTCCGTGATTCTCACTCGGATTAGAGACTTCGCTCCCACTAATCACGCTGGCTACCATTTCAGGCTCGGACTCACTTTCTGTCTCTACCTGAGAGATATCCCTACTAGCTTGGGACATAGTACAGTATGGTGCTTACCTTTGCAACAGACTCGACACGCACTGAGCTGGGTGCCACAGTCTCTCGCAAAGTGTTCCCCACAACACTTGAAGCAGAGTCTCAACTCCCTTAGTCTCTGTTGCCTACTGCTCAGTGTTATATACTCCGAGCAACTCGTGCTAGCATGTTCGCCTTCGCAGAACACGCATATTCTGGCATGAGTGCCTCTGAGGCTCTGCTTAGAGGTTCTTACCTTAGACACTTCTTTACCACAGTACACTACAACGTTAGTCGTACGAGCTTTAGACTGATCTCTCGAGATCTTTGAGTGACTTTCTGGGTTTTTATGTGGCGATGGTGGTGACTCTTCTCTCACACCTATACTCAAATGAGAAACGAGATCTCCTAACCCCTCAACGATTTGTTGTATCATGAACCTATTCGTCTGATATTTTAAGTGTAACTCATGCACTGTAGTGCCAGCCAGTTTCCTCTGAATCACCTGACTGATGAACCATTCCGACTTACTCCAATCATGTAAATCTTTAAGACTATTCGTCAAACTCATAACTTTGATTCGGAACTTCTCTAGGCTCTGACGGTCATGGCGACAAGCCTCTAGATCCAACAACCGATAAAGTATAGCTACCTTTATCTCCTCAGTGTTGCCAAACGTGTCCTTTAATTGGTCTTTGGCATGTTGGTAATTGGTGTCGGTGGTTTGGTAATGCCGGACCAAGTCCAAGGCTTTACCCTTGAGCTGTGAACGTAAATATTGTAATTTGACGGCATCTGACAAATCGTCTCTGTCATATATCTGGGCTTTAAACTGATCCCAGAAAGCAATGTACTCTGTTAAGGTTCCGTCGAACGTTGGTAAATTCAACTGGGGCAATCTGGGAAACACATTAACAGGCGTGCTGTTGTTCGTGTTCCTTGAAACATTTGCTCCCCCTGCTGTACCGGCCTTCAAAGTCTTTATTAACTGCCTGCAGAGTCTCATCTCATCTCATCTCATAGTCCATCCGTGCTACTTCGACTGTATATTCAGACTCACCTGTAGTATAGGCCTCTGTCTCATAAAGGATAAATGATCTCTCAAAGGCATCCAGTCTTTGCTCCAAAGGTTTCAGGCAACTCTCTAGTTCCTCCCAGTCTACGTCCTGATCTTGCCTGACCATACGACACTCCTCACATGCTTTGCTCAGGCGCCCCTTATAGGCTCCCATAGACCGTTTTAATTGACTTAGAGCTGGGACAGCTGGTACTATATCTTCAACTACCATAGTTGCGGTTTAGTTAAGATCACGGTACTAATTTGTACTTCAATTAGCCACCCCCGGGGCACGAACGGTATTAGGCAAGAATGAACGAGTCTCAAGGCTTCTCAACAAGCTTAACAATTCCCTTTATTTTATTGACTCGACTCTGAATCAAAAATGTACACTGTTAGCTCTCAAATCTCAATCAAAATGTGTATCGATGTGAAAGCTTAACCTAGCACTTTCCTGTACAATGCCAGCAAATAATTACAGGACTTAACCTAGTCTCAGGTACAATTCACAAATCCCACATTAAAATGAATCAAAGACAATGAATCACACAATAAAAAGTGCAGTATACAAATTAAAATCACTTGGTTAACACAAATAAATTCAACAAATCAACTTGTGAAACAGTAAATAAATAATGTGTGTAAACAGCTTGACCTAACTGTGCCCAGCTTACTCAGTCTAGCGTGGATGGTTGGATAAGGTAAATCCTAACCTAACTAGTGTGCTAGCTTAAACCTGGCTTTTAGAACTCCCTGTAAATAATAACTATGTTAAATCTGTCCTAGCTACTATAACTGTTGTAAATATTGTACAAGCCTAGCCTAACTGTGGCTACCTTGCAAATCCACTGAAAGTAATTAACACACAGGTCTCCTACTCTGGATTACTTGTAATCACTGTAAATAATTAAATTCACAAGCTTCTCTAGCCTACCTGGCCTGCCTGTAAATTACTGCAAATAACAACTTCTGTGCATAGTCAGCTTGGCCTAGCTCTGTGTAACTCTGGGCCTAGGTGTGCTAACTTAACCTAACTCTGTTAAACTGGTTCCTAACTGTGGCCTAGCTATGATAGCTTAACCTAGCTATTCCACATCACAGTTTTCGAAGGACCACTTTTTGTGAAAATTTGTGTGGACTGCCTCCAAGTGAGCCGCCTACCCGGGCAAACTCTGTTGACACCGAGCTCTGAGGTGGGTACCTCAGCCTCACAAGTGGCTTATAGGACAGATTTTCACAAATGATTGATGTTGCAAGAAACTCGCCTGCATACACGTATTAAGGACTTACCTGGTGTTGCAGCATATATCCTGATCTTCATCTTCCCTAAGCTTAGCCTTAGCCCCGTTGGACTTCCCCTCAGAAACCACGTGAAACCGGGAGCCTTAATTCCTGCAATATTCAATCGTTATTAGTGACCTGCCTGCACCTTAGAAATTCCTATATCCAAGAGGGTGTGTATCCCCTAGTATAACTATACAGACACGGACACTAGCTTCCAGACTTACGAGAGACACTGGTACTTACTGGGCATGCTCTGCAAGCTGCAACACAGGCCCACAGATCAACTCACTCACAAACTCCCCAGACACTGGCCAGAAATCTACAAGATAAAGTGGAGGTCTTGTCTTACTGTATGGGCCTGATGGAGGAGGTCATCTATGGTACAACGAGGTGCCTCTACCAGATTTCCCTACGTCTCAAATGTGAAGACATGTGGGGGCGCCGTCTGCTGATCACGGCACGTCCTGTCCAGTTGGTGTCTGTTTTAAGAAGAAATAGCTGGTCTCTCTTCCAGACCCTCGTCTCGTCGTTCAAACTAGGGCTGCCAGTTCTCCCTAGCTAACTTATCCTAGTGTTTGCCTACATTACCGGCATATTACTACCTATGTTAAGGTCTTAGGTCTACATTATTATCATCTGCAGTTGCCTCAATGATCCTAATATTAGTGTACTACCAGTAAAACTACCTACTCCTTCCCTGAAGGGTAAATCTATAACTTAAATAAGCTTACCAACAATCCACGCCAACTCGAGAGAATGCTTTGTTTTGGATGGGGTATAAGGGACACCGAACGGTGTGTTTTCCCCGTTGGGACTTCTCGAACCAAATAAGTTCCAACATACACAATATGAAGCTTAAAAGCTTGGAGTGCCATTGTCCACCTTAAGAGGCGACTGTTGGTTCCCTTAAAAGTTTCTAGGTATATCAAAGGTTTGTGATCCGTTTCTAAAATAAATTCTTTTCCCAGTAAATAAAATTTAAATTCGGAGATACCCCACACAAGGGCCAAATATTCCTTTTCTATGGTGGAGTATCTCGTTTCAGCAGGAAGAAGTTTCCGGCTTAGGAAGCATACAGGGAAGGGAGTATCATCATGGTACTGTCGTTACACCACACCTAAGCCTGTATTGGAGGCATCAGTCCTTAAACAAAACGGCTTATTAATATCTGGAATTTTTGAGTATAGGGTCTTTAGAGATGTCCTTAATCTAATTAAACTTTTCTCGAGCTACGTCAGAAAGTTCAAGAGGTTCCTTCACAGACTTTTTAAGGTAGTCAAATAAGATGCCTGTAAGATCAGTAAGGTTCGGGATAAACTGTGCATAAAAATTCACAGAACCAAGAAAGCTACGCATGAGCTTCTTGGTTTTGGGGAATTTAAACTCTAATAAAGCCTTTGATCTTACTGGGGAGAGGCTGCAAAGAGTTATTAGAAAGGATCAGTCAGAGATATCTAATCTTGTTATACCAAAGGAAGCATTTCTTTGGCTTGGCATTGAGGCCATGTGAGCGTAACCTGCGTAAAACTGATGTTAATGTTTGGATATGCTTGCTCCACGTCGACGTCATTACGTAAATGTTATCAAAATAAACTGAAACATTTGGCATATTACCCAAGACCTTTCTCATCAGTCTCACGTAGGTAGCACAGGCAGTTACCAAACCGAAGGGCATAGTTCTATACTGCATCAGTCCTTGGTGGGTAGGAAAAGCGGAGTACTGCTTAGAAGAAGGATCTAACAATACTTGATGATATGCCTGTGCAATATCAATCTCTGAAAAGAAGGAAGAGTAATAAAATTTGTGTAGATCACTATATATTAAGGGCATAGGCTCAGCATCCCACCGAGTTATAGCATTAAGGCCTCTGAAGTCAACAGCAAGTCTATATGAATTATCCTCCTTCTTAACGTTTCTTATGGTCATCCAAAGACTCATTAATATTAATGTTTGTTGCACCCGAGTGGTCAAGAGTCACCAAGTCATGTAGCTCTCTGTCATAGTCTAAGTTAGAGGTGTCAATTATACACACCTTACACTCCTCAGTTGTCGTATCAAGTTTGTGTGGAAAAACAAAATCAAAGTCATTAAGACAGTTAAAACTGTTTGTTAACTTTTATTCCTGTTTGTCATAAATGACGAACAGGAATAAAAGAAGTTAGTTTGCTTTCTATTAGAGGCTTTGTTTTCTTTTGATCTGGTGAACCCTTGCCCTTAGGGTTCGATCCCTTTTGGTCTTTATAGGAATTGTGAGCCTCAGCATACAAGTCAGCGGCCTCAGCAACTTCCTCAGCTTTAATCAGGTTACGTTCTCTAATGAATGTTCATATCTGGTGGAGAAGAGCTGTCAGGAACTTGTCAGCAATCATGAAGTCTCTAAGTGAATAAATAACAAAAAGGCACAATACCGTGACTGGAATGATACACAAATAACCCGCACATAAAAGAGAGAAGCTTACTTCGACGTTTCGGTGTGGCTTTGTCAATGGTCCAAGTCAGACCGAAACGTCGTCGTAAGCTTCTCTCTTATATGTGCGGGTTATTTGTGTATAAGTCTCTAAGTGATTTATAACTGTGATCAATTCCTGAACTCTCTATCCAAAAGTCAAACAAACGAAAGAGTGTTACCTGTAACTGCTGAAAGTTCTGGCCAGGCTGTAAGGTGGCATACCTGAAATCTTTCCTGTAAAAATTTGTGGTTTTTTGATATGCTTTAAGGATTGCCTTCTTCAGTAGGTTATAATTACATATGATATCCTGCGACAAAGTTGCATAGATATTCAAAGCGGTACCAGAAAATAACATTCCTAACCTGGTAGCCCAGGTGTCAGCAGGCCATTCACAGATTGTAGAAGTATTTTCAAACCTGATAATGTATAAAGTAATGTCTTCACCCTCTGTGAAGGGAGGTAAATTAGGTGTTGGAATATGTGCACTAGCTGCATGATGTTCAATTACTCCTCCCTCTAATTGTTGTTGTGTAAAAGTTAACTTTTTATTCTCTAATTCAAGGTGAGATTTTTCGAGCTCGCAATCTTTTTCTCTCTCTCTTAACTCATGTTCTCTAGCTCTTTCCTCAACTTCTCTATCCTTTGCTGTTTCTTCAAGTTCTCTTAATTTAACTTGTTCCTCACGTACTTTAGCTCTCTCCTAATGATCAAGTCAATCACGCTCCTTTTTGTCTTCTCTCTCTCTTTCTAACTGTCTATCTTGGTTTTCTCTTTCAATTCGATCTCTCCTTTTTCTCTTCTCTCAAGGTTCTCTCTCTCCTTTCCTTCTCTTTTCTGGAATTAGCGCTTATGAAAGCTTCTAACTTACTCCCAGTGTTCATCCAAAACTGGTATTCCTCCATACTTGCAAGAATAACTTAAACTACCAGGGGAAAATGAAATGGATATATCAAAGAAAATGGAGGGCTCAATTCCTGCTCCGGTCAAATTAAATAAATCGGAGGGTTCGATCCCTGCTTCGATTAAACAGTATGTATGAATGAAAATGAAGGGTTCTATGCCGGCTTCGAGCAAACAGTAAGTTGAATGGTGTCCCTTGACCATCCAATCTTCTCACCAACAAATCAAGAGTGTCCTACGACAGTTCCCTTCATATAATAAATAGAGCTCAGTGAAATAACTTGTCACTGGAAAATCTCGGGTCCCTAGAGTCTATTCCTCCAAATCGTTTCAAGCTCAAAAATAAAGGTGACAGAATTAACTAGTATATCCTGCCTGACTTGACTTACAATAAATTGAGACTATAACAATCACCAAATCTTTTAAATTACTGTACTGTAGTCCTACCATAGAGAATGATTACTCATGGCTGGTGGTAACCGTCAGTGGTATGTGGCATTGAAGTTCCAATGGTAGATTCGAGATGGAGTTGAATCTTGATTCAGTAGAGTTGATCCTGGCAAAGTCGCCACTTGTGAAGGCTTAGTCAGCCCTGTAACAACTTCAGACAGGAGATAGAGGTAGAAAGGGCTGAAGGTATCATCAGAGTTTGTGAAGTAAGTCAGTTGTTGTCAAAAAGTCAATGAGAGAGTCCGGATGAAAGGTGGGTCCATCAGCGAGAAGGGAAGGTAAAGAGAGAGCAGCGGAGCGAAGACGACGACAGAAGTAAATTCTGTGTGCTCGTTGATAAAGTGGGCAGTCCAACAGAATGTGGCTGACTGATAATGGAACCTGACAGTTCTCACAGAGAGGAGCAGGGCGCCTCTCCATGAGATATCCATGAGTAAGACGAGTATGGCCAATGCGAAGACGGGGGAGAGTAGTCTCCCAACCTCGACACTGGTGACAAGAAGACGGCCAGTAACCTATACTCGGTTTAATAGATTGAAGTTTGTTACCGAGCATAGTAGACCAACGTTGTTGCCAACGGGTGTGAAGGTGGGTAGCTATTGCAGCAAAATAGTCCATAAATGGAATACCTCAATATGAAACTGGTAGGTCATGTACTGCTGACCGTGCAGCAGTGTCTGCCTGTTCATTGCTCTGTACGTCAACATGACCAGGGACCCAACAAAAAACAATATCTTTATGCTTGGTAAAGATGCGGCGTAGCCAAAGTTGGATACGGAGGACTAAGGGGTGAGGTGTATAAAATTTCTGTATAGCCTGTAAAGCACTAAGGGAGTCTGAGACAACCACAAATGATGACACAGGCATAGATGCAATACGGATAAGTGCTGCAAGAATGGCATACAATTCAACAGTAAAAATACTAGCCCAAGATAGCAAATGCCCTCGTACGACGCTGTCCAGAAACACTGCTGCGAATCCTACGCTGTCAGAAGACTTAGAGCCATCTGTGTATACTGCAATGGCATGAGAATGAGAGTGGAAGTGGTCAAGAAAAAGAGAGTGGGAAGCGACCGTAGACAGTTGGGCTTTCGAGCAAGGGAGAGAGAAAGAACAGACTCGAACAGCTGGAACTTCCCAGGGGGGTAGGGAAAAGTGAGATGCTACATGAACATAGAAAGGTGGTAATTGAAGAGAAGACAAGAGCGAATGTAGGCAAAGGGAGAAGAGACGGAGTGAACAGGGGCCGGCGAACAAATAAAGAATGTCTACTAATATCAGAGACCATTCTATAAATGGAAGGATTGCGGAGATCATGCGAGCGTACATAGTAGCGCAGGCAATGGGCATCATGGCGATCAGATAAGGATGGAACGTTCGCTTCTGCATAGAGGCTCTCAACAGGGGAAGAGCGAAAAGCACCAAGGCATAAACGTAATCCATGGTGATGAATGAGGTTAAGGCTAGAGAGAGTAGCAGGAGATGTCGCTGAATAGCTCTGGTCACCATAATCATGTTTCCATAAAATGAGGGTGGAATGTAGGCGAAGGAGAGTTCGACGATCAGCTCCCCATGAAAGATGAGCAAGGGTTTTAAGAAGTTTCAGTCGGCTGTGACAAGTTGCCTTCAGAGAGGTAATGTGAGGTTTCCAGGATAACCTACGGTCAAAGAGGAGGCCCAGAAACCTGACTGTATCACGTTCAGGGATAGGGGAGCCATAGAGGTACAAAGGATGATCGGAGATGACAGGGCGTCTAGTGAAAGTAATTTGGTGAGTTTTGGTTCTGGAGAATTTAAACCCATGTGTGGTGGCCCAATTGGAAACACGGTCGACCGCATGCTGGAGAGAAACTGTAATGAGGTGACAGTCAGCGCCTGCACAGGCAATAGCAAAATCATCAACATAGAGTGATGACCAAATATTTGATGGAAGACTTGAGGCCAAATCATTTATAGCAAGGAGAAAGTGTTGTGCTCAGAACACATCCCGGGGGGACACCTTCAGCTTGGATAAAGTCCGGGGAGAGCACACTATTAACCCAAACACGCAAATGTCTGTCAGTTAAAAAGTTCTTAATGAAGGATGGTAGATTGCCTCGGAGGCCTAAGGAGTGGGCTTTGGCCAAAATATTATTCCGCCAAGTTGTGTCATAGGCCTTCTCAAGGTCAAAAAATATGGCAATAACTGTAGTTATTCGCAAAGGCATTACGAACATATGTATCCAAGCGTAGTAAGGGGTCTATGGTAGAACGGCCCTTATGAAAGCCATATTGACGAGTGGAGAGACTTTTGTGTGTCTCTAAATACCACACTAAACGTCTATTTACCAGGCGTTCGATCACTTTGCAAACTGCACTGGTAAGAGCAATGGGACGATAGTGGGAGGCTTCATGTTCCGTAGTGCCCGGTTTGCGGAAATGGAGAACAATGGCAGATTTCCACAGCTGTGGAAGAACTCTTTGTGACCAAATAAGATTGAAAAGGCGTAATAGGACTACAAGGGCTGGCTGATGTAAATGTTGTAGCATACGAATATGAATGTTGTCGGGTCCAGCTGCCGATGATTGGCAAGCTGAGAGTGTTGCCTCCAGTTCTTGAAGTGTAAAAGGCACATTATACTGTTCTTCTCTGATAGAAGAAAAGTCCAAGGGCGCTAACTCTCTGGCAGACTTTGAGGAAAGAAACGAGAGGCATAGATGGAGACCCTGAAAAATACGGACCAGATGATTGCCAATTTGATTGGCAACATCTAGTGGGTTTGCTATATCAACACTGGCAACCCGCAGAACAGGAGCTGGGCCAGGAGAATATTTACCACTCAGTTTTCGCACTTTTGTCCAGACTGTACTCATAGAGGAAGCAGAGGTGATGGTGGAGACATAATCTCACCAGCAAGTGCGTTTAGTGTCACGGATGACACGGCGAGCGATCGCACGCTTCTGCTTAAAATCAAGAAGTCTCTCCGTGGTTCTATTGTACTGGTACCTGCCCCACACAGCGCGATTCAAAGGTACTGCACGAGCACAAGCAGGAGACCACCAAGGCACGCATTTCTGAGAATGCCTGCCCGAAGTTTGGGGTATAGAATGAGAAGCTGCGGTTAAAACAGAGGACGAGAAGAGGTGTAAAAGCTCATCAATGGAGGACGAAGAAGGAACCTCACTAAAAACAGTTAGTTGTGAGTAAAGGTTCCAATTTGCCTGATCAAATTGCCAGTGTGGGATACGAAGAGGTGGTGAATATGAAAGGGAAGTAAGAATGATTGGGAAATGATCGCTGTCATGTAAATCCGAGAGAACAGAATAGGTGAAGTCTAATGCGGTGGAGGAAGAGCAGACTGAGAGATCGATGCAAGAGAGAGTGTGAGTCCGAGGATCAAAATGGGTGTGAGTACCCGTATTTATAACATGGAGGGGGTGGGTAGCAAGAAAAGCCTCTAACTGAATGCCACGGGAATCACAGTGCGACCCCCTAGAGGAAATGATGGGCATTAAAATCGCCAAGTAATAGAAGCAGTGGCTGGAATGACGAAACAAGAAAGGCAATATCGGGGATAGATAATGCCTGAGAAGGAGAGAGATATAAAGAATAGAGCGTATACCACCTATGCAAGTGATACGGGCTGCTGTGTAATGCAGCGAAGTATGAACAAATAGCTGATGGTATGGAATTTCAGTGCGTAGAAGAAGGGCACTTTCATTAAAGGTCCCATCAGGAAAAGGATCTGAAGAATACAATAAATTATAGCCTGAGATGGGATAGATAACAGCAGAGTGTAATTTTGGTTCCTGTAAGCAAACACCAACAAGGGAAAACTGGGAGAGTAACATCTGAAGCTCACCCCAATAACCCCTGAGGCCGAGTATATTCCACTGTAAATAGGCCATGATTGACAACGATAAAGATACCTGAAATCCACAGGTAAGGGTTATGTGAGGGAAAAGTTCAATAGATAGGAGAAGAGAGGGAGTATATAGTAACAATAGTTTCATTGCTGGCTACTTGTTAAGGTAGGGTAAGTCAAGCTCCCACTATTCCCGCCTTTTTTCCCCCACCTCGAAAGTGATAGTTTGACTGCCGGCTGCTTGTTAAGGTAGGGCCAGTCTAGCTCCCGCTATCCCTTCCCCTCCTTTTTCCCCCCCCCCGAAAGGTGACGTGTGGGGCTCCAGTCCAAACAGTAATCACTAGACTCACAGCTCCCAGCACTACTGTAAGTACATGCCTGCCTTGTATTCTGGTGGATTTATTGGTTGAAAGCTTCACTTTTGACCAATAATAAACTTAGTCTTTTCAACCTTGCTCTAAGTTGACTGTTGTAATAATCACCACGTCTTTTAGGTATTGTACTTATCATGGAGAGTGATTTCTTAAGCAGTGGGTAACCTGTCTATCTTTTCAGCTTGGATGACAGAGAGGGTCACCTGTCAATCAACATGTAAAATTGAAGGAGACGGACTAACGTCCTGGAGACGGACTAACGTCCTGGAGACGGACTAACGTCCTGGAGACGGACTAACGTCCTGGAGACGTCCCATATTGGATTTACTTGCCTGTGCACTTGTATGAAGAATCAGGACATAACCCCTCATCATTACAGCGGTCAAGAACCTGATCTCCTGTCATCGGGAAAGATTACTTACGGCCACTAGAACGAGCCAGTGGGTTGTCACCAACACCTGCGACCCCTCCCCCACATCATCAGCAACGGCTACTATTGCAACAACACGCAGTGTCACCAACACCAGACACCCAAGTTTTTACCGTTGAATTCAGATATTTATAATTTTATTTTTTTCATTTTCTTTCATGTAGGATCAGTATTTCATATTTAAGTGTTTTATATTTCATATTTCCTAAATAATAAAGTGTTTATATTTGTCAGTTTTTGTTCTTTTTCTATTCATTAATTTTCCTGAGGAGGAGCCAGCCTGACAAATACTGACTGTAGTTGTTACAGGGCTGAGTAAGCCTTCACAAGTGGCGACCTTGCCAGGATCAACTCTACTGAATCAAGATTCAGCTCCATCTCGAATCTACCATTGGAAGTTCGACGCCGCATACCACAGACGGTTACCATCAGCCATGAGTAATCATTCTCTATGGTAGGACTACAGTACAGGTATTTAAAAGATTTGGTGATTGTTAGTCTCAATTTATTGTAAGTCAAGTCAAGGCAGGAATACTAGTTAATTCTGCCATCTATTTTTGTGTGAGCTTGAAACACTTTGGAGGATTAGACTCTAGGGTCCCGAGATTTTCCAGTGACAATTTGTTTCATTGAGCTCTTTATTATATCAAGGGAGCTGTCATAGGACACTTTTGATTTGTTGCTGAGAAGATTGGATGGTCAAGTGACCCAATTCCACTTACTCTTTGCTCGGAGCGGGCATAGAACCCTTCGTTTTAATTAATACATATTGTTTAATTGAAGTAGGGTTCGAGCCCTCTGGTTTATTTACAGTTTGAGCGGAGCAGGAATTGAACCCTCCGTTTTCTTTAATACCCGTTTCATTTCTCCTGATAGTTTAAGTTATTCTTGCAAGTATGGATGAATACCAATTTTGCATGAATGCTGGAAGTAAGTTAGGAATAACAGGGAAAAATTTAGAATCTTTCATTAGTGCTAAGATCCAGAAAAAACTTGAAAGAGAGAGAATTGAGAGAGAAGAAAGACAGTTAGAAAGGGAAAGAGAAGAGAAAAAGGAGAGAGAGAGAATTGAGAGAGAAATCCAAGAAAGATAGTTAGAAAGAGAGAGAGAAGACAAAAAGGAGCGTGATAGACTTGATCGTGAGGAAAGAGCTAAAGTACATGAGGAACAAGTTAAATTAAGGGAACTTGAGGAAAGAGCAAAGGATAGAGAATGTGAGTTAAGGGAGAGAGAAAAGGATCGCGAGCTCGAACAAGCTCGCCTTGAATTAGAGAATAAAAAGTTAACTTTCTCACAACAGCAATTAGATGAAGGAGTAATGGAACAACGTGCATCTAGTGCACATATTCCAACCCCTAATTTACCTCCCTTCACAGAGGGGGAAGACATAACTTCATATATTATCAGGTTTGAAAATACCGCTACCCTCTGTGAATGGCCTGCTGACACCTGGGCTACCATGTTAGGAATGTTATTTTCTGGTACAGCTTTGAATATCTATGCAACTTTGCCGCAGGATATTATATGTAATTATAACCTACTGAAGAAGGCAATCCTTAAAGCATACAAAAAACCACTAATTCTTACAGGAAAGATTTCAGGTATGCCACCTTACAGCTGGGCCAGAACTTTCAGCAGTTACAGGTAACACTCTTTCGTTTGTTCGACTTTTGGATAGAGAGTTCAGAAATTGATCACAGTTATGAATCTCTTAAAGACTTCATGGTTGCTGACCAGTTCCTGACAGCTCTTCCTCACCAGATACGAACATTCATTAGAGAACATAACCTGATTAAAGCTGAGGAAGTTGCTGAGGCTGCTGACCTGTATGCTGAGGCTCATAATTCCTATAAAGACCTAAAGGGATCGAGCCCTAAGGGCAAGGGTTTATCAGACCTTAAGAAATCAAAGCCTCTAGTGGAAAGTAAAATGACTTCTTTTATTCCTGTTTGTCATTTGTGTGGTGTTAAGGGACACAAACGTCCAGATTGTCCTTCTAAGAAGGTCCAAAAAGTTGGAAGATGTTTTAAAGACTGTAATGACCAAGCACCCTTCTGTTCAGGAACAGTTAATGGACTTAATGTATCTACCATTTTACGAGACACTGGATGCACATGTATAGTCATTTCTGATAAGCTGTTCTCTAACCTTAAAGAAACTCATTCCTCTGCTATACTTTCAGACTACTTGGGCCGTACGGATACTTTTCCTACCATCCGTTGTTACATTAGGTCTAAATGGTTCACAGGTTGGTCTGAAGCCGTACTAGCTCCCATCACTTCTTGCTCCGTACTAATAGGTAATGTAAAAGGTGCCATTCTTCCTTCTGAGGTTGACCTTTCATCACCAAAGGTGGACATAAGTGTTTCAGATCCTCTTCCTGTAGAGTCAGAGAAGCCCCTCGAAAGTTCAGATGAGACAATGTCTCGCGAGATTCATTTGGGATTAAAAACCGGTGATGCTACTCTCGAAAGCGAGGTAGTAGGATTACCGGTTCACTTGTTAGATGAAAGTGAAGATATAGCCTCCGATACCATAAATGTCTTGACTAGGGCTCAGACCAAAGCCCAGTCTTCTCCTACTGTCCATCCTTTGATTTTCCCTGACTTCAAGCCTTTAGATATATCGAAGGACTCCTTTGTCAATTTCCAACGTAATTGCCCTTCTCTTCAGAACTGCCATAATGCCGCTAAACAAAATCAAGTTATCCAAAGGAAAAACTTTTCATATAAATTTGAATATATAAAAGGTATCTTGTACAAGTCAGTATTCAAATTAAATTCAGATGAGATAGACTATTCCATCTTAGTTGTTCAAAGTCAATGCAGAGAGACTGTTCTTAAAATGGCTCATGACTTGCCAGTGGCCGGACATTTCTCGAATCGTAAAACCTTAAATAAAATTAGGGAAACCTATTTTTGGCCAAAAATGACCTCAGATGTCACTACGTATTGTAGATCGTGTAAAGTTTGCCAACTGTCATCCTCCCGAGGTACCAGGCGAGTACCTATGGTCAAAATGCCTATCTTTACGGTACCGTTTGAAAGAGTAGCTATTGACATCGTTGGTCCTTTATCTCCACTTTCATCTGAGGAACAAATATATATGTATATTAATATTAGTTGATTATGCTTCGAGTTTCTCTGAAGCCGTTCCCTTAAAGACCATAACTACTACAGAGGTGGCTGAAGCCCTTTTGTCCATCTTCTCCAGAGTGGGCATCCCTAGAGAAATTTTGTCTGACCGTGGGACACAATTCACATCTGACTTAATGCAACATCTATACCAACTTCTGGGAGTGAAGCCTCTCTTCACCACACCCTATCATCCCAGCTGTAATGGGAGGATTGAGCGCCAGCATTCGATTCTCAAATCCATTTTAAGGAAACTTTGCTCCCTTAAACCTAAGGAGTGGCATCGTTACCTACCCTGTGCTTTGTTTGCCATGAGGGAAGTTCCCAGTTACTCTTTGGGGTTTTCACCTTTTGAACTTCTCTATGGTAGACAGGCCAGAGGCCCATTGTCTATCCTTCATAACTTATGGACTAATGAGGAGGTAAATGCTGAGGTTCAGTCTTCTTACCAGTTTCTCCTTGACCTTAAATCCAAACTTTAGGAGACCTCTGACATAGTTTCGAAAAACCTAAGCTTGTCAATGGACCTGTACAAAACCTATTTTGATTCCAAAAGTCAGAGGAGAAGTTTTAAAGTAGGAGATGAAGTTCTTGTACTTTTGCCTATCAAGTCAAATAAATTATTAGTAGCATGGAAAGGTCCATATAAAGTATTAAAAATTTGTGGGAAAGTTGACTACCTCATAGAAGTCAAGGGGAAACCTAAGCTTTATCACATCAACATCCTTAAGAAATATTACCCAAAAAATTCGGTTAACTGCCTTAATAACTTTGACTTAGTTTTTCCACACGAACTTGATACGACAACTGAAGAATGTAAGGTGTGCGTAATTGACACCTCTAACTTAGACTATGATGAAGAACTACATGACTTGGTGACTTTTGACCACTCGGACGCAACCAACATTAATATTAATGAATCTTTGGATGACCATAAGAGACATGAACTACTTCAATGTGTGAGTAACTTTTCAGACGTCTTTACTGATATTCCAGGTGTTACCTCTACGGTAGTTCATAAGATTGACTTAGTGACGGACAATCCTATCAAACGGAAATTATACCCAGTTCCAGTTCACCTTAGGGATACATTTGACAGAGAGGAAGACAAATTATTAAAACTAAAGATCATTGAACCTTCAGTATCTTCATATTGCTAACCAGTAGTCATGGTTAAGAAGGAGGATAATTCATATAGACTTGCTATTGACTTCAGAGGCCTTAATGCTATAACTCGGTGGGATGCTGAGCCTATGCCCTTAATAGAAAGCGATCTACACAAATTTTATGACGCTTCCTTCTTTTCAGAGATTGATATTGCGCAGGCATATCATCAAGTAATGTTAGATCCTTCTTCTAAGCAGTACACCGCTTTTCCTGCACACCAAGGACTGATACAATATAGAACTATGCCCTTCGGTTTGGTAACTGCCTGTGCTACCTACGTGAGACTGATGAGAAAGGTCTTGGGTAATATGCCAAACGTTTCAGTTTATTTTGATAACATTTATGTAATGACATCCACGTGGGGCGAACATGTCCAAACATTAACATCAGTTTTGCGTAGGTTATGCTCACATGGCCTCACTGCCAAGCCGAAGAAATGCTTCCTTGGGTATAACTAGATTAGATATCTTGGACTAATACTTTCTAATAACACTCTGCAGCCTCTCCCCAGTAAGATCAAAGCTTTATTAGAATTTAAATTCCCCAAAACCAAGAAGCTCATGCGTAGTTTTCTTGGTTCTGTAAATTTTTATGCACGGTTTATCCCGAACCTTACTGATCTTACAGGCATCTTGTCCGACTTCCTTAAAAAGTCTGTGAAGGAACCTCTTGAACTTTCCGACGTAGCTCGGGAAAAGTTTAATGAGATTAAAAGTATCTTTTCGAAAGACCCTATACTTAAGATTCCAGATATTAATAAAACATTTTGTCTAAGAACTGATGCCTCCTATAGTGGCTTAGGTGCAGTGCTACTACAATTCCATGGTGGTACTCCCTTCCCTGTATGCTTCTTAAGCCAGAAACTCCTTCCCGCATAAACGAGATACTCCACCATAGAAAAAGAATGTTTGGCACTTTTGTGGGGTATCTCCAAACTTAAATTTTATTTGCTGGGAAAAGAATTCATTTTAGAAACGGACCACAAACCTTTGATATACCTAGAAACTTTTAAGGAAACCAACAGTCGCCTCTTGAGGTGGACATTGGCACTCCAGGCTTTTAAGTTCCATATTGAGTATATCAATGGTTCATCCAATTATTTCTCTGACTGGTTAATTCGTGACAGTCAGTAGAAGATTTGTTGCCTTACACGACTTCCACATGTTAGAACTTTTTCCTCGCCTATTCTACTTATACTCCTTGACTATAAGTCTTGGTATGGGGGAGTGTGAGGGAAAAGTTCAACAGATAGGAGTAGAGAGGGAGTGTATAGTATCAATAGTTTCATTTCCGGCTACATGTTAAGGTAGGGTAAGTCAAGCTCCCGCTATTCCCGCCTTTTTTCCCCTCCCCGAAAGTGATAGTTTCATTGCTGGCTACTTGTTAAGGTAGGGTAAGTCAAGCTCCCGCTATTCCCGCCTTTTTTTCCCCCACCCCGAAAGTGATAGCTTGACTGCCGGCTACTTGTTAAGGTAGGGTAAGTCAAGCTCCCACTTTCCCTTCCCCTCCTTCTTCCCCCCCCCCTGAAAGGTGACGTGTGGGGCTCCGGTCCAAACAGTAATCACTAGACTCACAGCTCCCAGCACTACTGTAAGTACATGCCTGCCTTGTATTCTAGTGGATTTATTGGTTGAAAGCTTCACTTTTGTCCAATAATAAACTTAGTCTTTTCAGCCTTGCTCTAAATTGACTGTTGTAATAATCACCACATCTTTTAGGTATTGTACTTATCATGGAGAGTGACTTCTTAAGCAGTGGGTAACCTGTCTATCTTTTCAGCTTGGATGACAGAGAGGGTCACCTGTCAATCAACATGTAAAATTGAAGGAGACGGACTAACGTCCTGGAGACGGACTAACGTCCTGGAGACTGACTAACGTCCTGGAGATGTCCCATATTGGATTTACTTGCCTGTGCACTTGTATGAAGAATCAGGACATAACCCCTCATCATTACAGTGGTCAAGAACCTGATCTCCTGTCATCGGGAAAGATTACTTACGGCCACTAGAACGAGCCAGTTGGTTGTCACCAACACCTGCGACCCCCCCCCACATCATCAGCAACGGCTACTATTGCAACAACACGCAGTGTCACCAACACCAGACACCCAAGTTTTTAGCGTTGAATTCAGATATCATTTATATTTTTAATTTTTCATTTTCTTTCATGTAGGATCAGTATTTCATATTTAAGTATTTTATATTTCATATTTCCTAAATAATAAAGTGTTTATATTTGTCAGTTTTTGTTCTTTTTCTATTCATTAATTTTCCTGAGGAGGAGCCAGCCTGAGTAATACTGACTGAAGTTGTTACAGGGCTGAGTAAGCCTTCACAGGTTCCTACAGACTAGAGGGGTCAGAAAAGTCCACATGCGGTGGCAGCGGAAAACGTTCAAACAGCGAAGGAATGGTGCACTGTGAAGAAAGGAGTTGCGCAGATGGAGGAGAGGAGAGAGAGGGAACAGAGGGTGGATCAGTGTCCATTGATGGTTTGGTCTCTGCAATATATTCAGAGATTGCTTCAAGCGTTTTGGAATTCTAAGACGTCGTATGAGAGACAATATTGGAGATGGTAGGGGGAGGATGAGTAAAGATTTGAACTGTAATGGACTGTACCAAGGTAGGGGGGGCGAAAGGGTGGAGGGAACTGGAGAAGAAGCGTGGAAGGGGACAGAAGAGGCAGAAACCTGGGAGGTGGCAGAAGAGGAAGAAATTTGGGAGGGAACAGGGGAGGAAGGAACAGTACAAGGAGGAGGGTGAACCTCTACACTTGTAACAGAGCCAGTGAGAGGGGAAGAACCAGGTACAGGGACAAGGAAGGTAAAATGAGGAGGTGGAAGAAGGTAAGGAGGGGTTAAAGGAGCTTTTTTTGACTTCTGAGAAGTAGGGGGACTACTGGGAGGAGGTGTCGTACGAGATCTCTTCGATACCGAGGCTTGTGAGGGAGAACACGAAGAAGCGAGAACAGACTGAGGAGTTGAAGTAGGGACGTCTGAGCCCAGGACAGCAAAAGAATTAGATACAGGAGTGACTATGGGAGAGGTAACCACAGAGGAGGCTGCAGAAGATGGGACCCCAGAAGTGGGCGGACGTTTTGAAACACAGGAATAAGAAACACAAGGTAGTCTCCCTTGGAGGCGGAGATGAGAAACTGCCATGGCATAAGGGAGACCTTCTGCCTCTTTGAGGTAATGGATTTCCCGCTCATTTAAGTAGACTTGGCAATAGCGAGAGTACGAAGGGTGAGCCTCATGACGATTAAGGCAAGAGGGAGGTCGATTGAAAGATGTATTAGAATGGTCATCGGCACCACAGACTGGGCATTCAGCTATAGATCTGCAATATTTTGCTGGATGGCCAAATCGCCAGCAATTTCTACACTGTTGCGGTGTAGGGATCACCTTTCGAACTTGTAACCGATGTCCTGCTACATAAACTGATGATGGGAGTTCATGGCTGTCAAAAGTTAAACGAGCCATATTGCTAGGGTATTGTCTCCGCCCGCGGGCAGGAGGATTGAGGATTGGGAGATCTTGGAGTTCCAGCTGTTCAAGAATGTCATTGCCACATATCTGGAAATTTTGTTGAACTATGGTATGGGGCAGAATGATGGTACCACTGCAAGAATTGAGGGAATGATGTTTTTCAATAGCGACAGTAACAGTATCGATATGGGAAAGAAGAGAAAGATCATGAGCTTGGGTAGCAATCTGTACAGTGATGATGCACGTACCCCTCTTAAGAGCATGAAAAGAAATATCTTTACCAACATGGCGTAGGAGTGCCTTGCCAATACTATGGTCGGAAAGATAAGCAATAGAGGAAGTCCATTGTAAAGTAAAGAATTTAGTCCATTGTGCATTCTGAAACTGAGCGTGGAGAGGGAGTGCAGGACATGTCCATCTTTTCTGAGAAGAACGAGAAGGTGGAGAAGTATCATCAGCAGGTAATTGTCGTTGGCGTTTAGGCGTGGGACCAGAGTTGGTCCGACATGGAACAGGCCGGCGATTCGAAAATTCCCGCAGCATAGAGGGAGAGGCCGGAAGCATAGTCAAAGGAGAGCAGAGGTCAGATAAATCGAAGGAGTCAGTCGAGACCTCAGTACCTGAAGCGGGTGAGGAAACAGCACCGGCAAGAGGTACAGAGGCATTAGGAGTGTCCGAAGAGTGGTCCAAAGATGAGGGGGGGTCAGAACGGGGTGTGGTATCAAGAAGGGACCTGGGGGTAGCAGGTTCATGGACTAGGGCTTCCATGGTTAGGTTACTTCTTTCTTTTTGTTTTTAAGAAAAAAAAAGAATGAAGAAAAGAAAATAAAAATAAAAAAGAATAAAAAAAGGGGGGACCGGGGAGGGATAGTTCCTGGGAGGAATGAGAGGGCCAGAAATCTCCCACCGCGCCCAAGAGGACCTCAGCACCGCAAGTAGTGCAGATGCAGCATGGAACCCATGTCATACCCTACCCATCATGCCAGTAAACCAGCAATCCGGGATAGCAACCTCACATCTGCCGAGCTACCTCGGTGGACAAAAGACAGGGCGGCCGGATATCCGCCACAAAGCATACCTCCCACGGCCACCACCCCCGGAATTCGAAAGGTGGCTTACAGAGATACACCCGTCGCCCGATAGATACCCAAAGACAATCTCCAGGAGACTGGAGAGGGATTGGGTCATCCCCAGGCGATCCAGATTCCACGGCAAACTACACCACCTCCAAGAACTTCAACGGAATGGGATGGACCCCAGTACCCTTTCCCCTACCCAGGAACTAGCGTGCCTGTGGTAAAAAAAAAAAAAAAAGGAAGGGTAATAGGGAGGGGTGGGGAGGAGGAGGAGGAAAAGAAAAAGGAAGGATGGGATAAGGGAGGGGGGATTGGGGGGTAATTAGGTTCGGTCTGAGGAAGGAGACCAACAGGTCTAATTCCTCAGACCAAGAGCCTCTTCACCACGCCAAGGAGCCCCCCTTGAAGAGGAATATTAGTAGTAAAGCGTCAATATTAGTAGTAAAGCTTCAATATTTGAAGTAAAGCTTCAATATTTGTAGTAGTAAAGCTTCAATATTTGAAGTAGTAAAGCTTCAGTATATGTAGTAGTAAAGCTTCAATATTTGTAGTAGTAAAGCTTCAATATTTGTAGTAGTAAAGCTTCAATATTTGAAGTAAAGCTTCAATATTTGTAGTAGTAAAGCTTCAATATTTGAAGTAAAGCTTCAATATTTGTAGCAAAGCTCCAATATTTGTAGTAGTAAAGCTTCAATATTTGTAGTAGCAAAGCTTCAATATTTGTAGTAGTAAAGCTTCAATATTTGTAGTAGCAAAGCTTCAATATTTGTAGTAGTAAAGCTTCAATATTTGTAGCAAAGCTTCAATAGTTGTAGTAAAGCTTCAATATTTGTAATAAAGCTTCAATATTTGTAGAAAAGCTTCAATAGTTGTAGTAAAGCTTCAGTATTTCCAGTAATGCTTCAATATTTGAGGTAAAGCTTCATATTTGTAGTAAAGCTTCAATATATGGAGGTCATAACCACAATGTTGCTGAGTCAGTGTCACAATATTTGGGAGCCACAACTTTAAGATTTAGAGAGGTCACAACCTCAATGTTTAGAGAGGTCACAACCTCAATGTTTAGAGAGGTCACAACCTCAATGTTTAGAGAGGTCACAACCTCAATGTTTAGAGAGGTCACAACCTCAATGTTTACAGAGGTCACAACCTCAATGTTTAGAGAGGTCACAACCTCAATGTTTAGAGAGGTCATAACCTCAATGTTTAGAGAGGTCACAACTTCAATGTTTAGAGAGGTCACAACCTCAATGTTTAGAGAGGTCACAACCTCAATGTTTAGAGAGGTCACAACTTCAATGTTTAGAGAGGTCACAACCTCAATGTTTAGAGAGGTCACAACCACAATGTTTAGAGAGGTCAAAACTTCAATGTTTAGAGAGGTCACAACTTCAATGTTTAGAGAGGTCACAACCTCAATGTTTAGAGAGGTCACAACTTCAATGTTTAGAGAGGTCACAACTTCAATGTTTAGAGAGGTCACAACCTCAATGTTTAGAGAGGTCACAACTTCAATGTTTAGAGAGGTCACAACTTCAATGTTTAGAGAGGTCACAACCTCAATGTTTAGAGAGGTCACAACTTCAATGTTTAGAGAGGTTACAACCTCAATGTTCAGAGAGGTCACAACCTCAATGTTTAGAGAGGTCACAACCTCAATGTTTAGAGAGGTCACAACCTCAATGTTTAGAGAGGTCACAACCTCAATGTTTAGAGAGGTCACAACCTCAATGTTTAGAGAGGTCACAACTTCAATGTTTAGAGAGGTCACAACTTCAATGTTTAGAGAGGTCACAACCTCAATGTTTAGAGAGGTCACAACTTCAATGTTTAGAGAGGTCACAACTTCAATGTTTAGAGAGGTCACAACCTCAATGTTTAGAGAGGTCACAACTTCAATGTTTAGAGAGGTCACAACTTCAATGTTTAGAGAGGTCACAACCTCAATGTTCAGAGAGGTCACAACCTCAATGTTTAGAGAGGTCACAACTTCAATGTTTAGAGAGGTCACAACCTCAATGTTTAGAGAGGTCACAACTTCAATGTTTAGAGAGGTCACAACCTCAATGTTTAGAGAGGTCACAACCTCAATGTTTAGAGAGGTCACAACTTCAATGTTTAGAGAGGTCACAACTTCAATGTTTAGAGAGGTCACAACCTCAATGTTCAGAGAGGTCACAACCTCAATGTTTAGAGAGGTCACAACTTCAATGTTTAGAGAGGTCACAACCTCAATGTTTAGAGAGGTCACAACTTCAATGTTTAGAGAGGTCACAACCTCAATGTTTAGAGAGGTCACAACCTCAATGTTTAGAGAGGTCACAACTTCAATGTTTAGAGAGGTCACAACTTCAATGTTTAGAGAGGTCACAACCTCAATGTTTAGAGAGGTCACAACCTCAATGTTTACAGAGGTCACAACCTCAATGTTTAGAGAGGTCACAACTTCAATGTTTAGAGAGGTCACAACCTCAATGTTTAGAGAGGTCACAACCTCAATGTTTAGAGAGGTCACAACTTCAATGTTTAGAGAGGTCACAACCTCAATGTTTAGAGAGGTCACAACTTCAATGTTTAGAGAGGTCACAACCTCAATGTTTGGAAAGGTCATAACCTCAATGTTTAGAGAGGTCACACCCTCAATGTTTAGAGAGGTCTCAGCCTCAATGTTTAGAGAGGTCACAACTTCAGTGTTTAGAGAGATCAAAACCTCAATGTTTAGAGAGGTCACAACCTCCATGTTTAGAGAGGTCACAACCTCAATGTTTAGAGGTCACAACCTCAATGTTTAGAGAGGTGACAACCTCAATGTACAGAGAGGTCACAACCTCAATGTTTAGAGAGGTCACAACCTCGATGTTTAGAGAGGTTACAACCTCAATGTCTAGAGAGGCCTCAACCTCAATGTTTAGAGAGGTCACAACCTCAATGTTTACAGAGGTCACAACCTCAATGTTTAGAGAGGTCACAACCTCAATGTTTAGAGGGGTTACAACCTCAATGTTCAGAGAGGCCTCAACCTCAATGTTTAAAGAGGTCACAACCTCAATGTTTACAGAGGTCACAACCTCAGTGTTTACAGAGGTCACAATCTCAATGTTTAGAGAGGTCACAACCTCAATGTTTACAGAGGTCATAACCTCATTGTTTAGAGAGGTCACAACTTCAATGTTTAGAGAGGTCACATCCTCAATGTTTGGAAAGGTCCTAACCTCAACGTTTAGAGAGGTCACATCCTCAATGTTTAGAGAGGTCTCAGCTTCAATGATTAGAGAGGTCACAACCTCAATGCTTAGAGAGGTCATAACCTCAATGTTTACAGAGTTCACAACCTCATTGTTTAGAGAGGTCACAGTCTCAATGTTCAGAGACGTTATAACCTCAATGTTTACAGAGGTCACAACCTCAATGTTTAGAGGTCACAACCTTAATGTTTAGAGAGGTCATAACCTCAATGTTTAGAGAGATCACAACCTCAATGTTTAGAGAGGCCACAACCTCAATGTTTAGAGAGGTCACAACCACAATTACAGAGAGGTCACAACCTCAATGTTTAGAGAGGTTATAACCTCAATGCTTACAGAGGTCACAGCCTCAATGTTTACAGGTCACAACCTTAATGCTTAGAGAGGTCGTAACCTAAATGTTTAGAGAGGTCACAACTTCAATGTTTAGAGAGGTCACAACCTCAATGTTTAGAGGTCACAACCTCAATGTTTACAGAGGTCACAACCTCAATGTTTACAGAGGTCACAACCTCAATGTTTACAGAGGTCACAACCTCAGTGTTTACAGAGGTCACAACCTCATTGTTTAGAAATGTCACAACCTCAATGTTTACAGAGGTCACAACCTCAATGTTTAGAGAGGTCAC
This sequence comes from Cherax quadricarinatus, assembly GCF_038502225.1. Taxonomy (NCBI): domain Eukaryota; kingdom Metazoa; phylum Arthropoda; class Malacostraca; order Decapoda; family Parastacidae; genus Cherax; species Cherax quadricarinatus. The sequence goes on from NW_027195769.1 coordinate 69,015, forward strand.
AACCTCAAAGTTTACAGAGGTCACAACCTCAATGTTTAGAGAGGTCACAACTTCAATGTTTAGAGAGGTCACAACTTCAATGTTTAGAGAGGTCACAACCTCAATGTTTAGAGAGGTCACAACCTCAATGTTTAGAGAGGTCACAACTTCAATGTTTAGAGAGGTCACAACCTCAATGTTTAGAGAGGTCACAACCTCAATGCTTAGAGAGGTCACAACTTCAATGTTTAGAGAGGTCACAACTTCAATGTTTAGAGAGGTCACAACCTCAATGTTTAGAGAGGTCACAACTTCAATGTTTAGAGAGGTCACAACTTCAATGTTTAGAGAGGTCACAACCTCAATGTTTAGAGAGGTCACAACTTCAATGTTTAGAGAGGTCACAACTTCAATGTTTAGAGAGGTCACAACCTCAATGTTTAGAGAGGTCACAACTTCAATGTTTAGAGAGGTTACAACCTCAGTGTTCAGAGAGGTCACAACCTCAATGTTTAGAGAGGTCACAACCTCAATGTTTAGAGAGGTCACAACATCAATGTTTAGAGAGGTCACAACCTCAATGTTTAGAGAGGTCACAACCTCAATGTTTAGAGAGGTCACAACTTCAATGTTTAGAGAGGTCACAACTTCAATGTTTAGATAGGTCACAACCTCAATGTTTAGAGAGGTCACAACTTCAATGTTTAGAGAGGTCACAACTTCAATGTTTAGAGAGGTCACAACCTCAATGTTTAGAGAGGTCACAACCTCAATGTTTAGAGAGGTCACAACTTCAATGTTTAGAGAGGTCACAACCTCAATGTTTAGAGAGGTCACAACTTCAATGTTTAGAGAGGTCACAACCTCAATGTTTAGAGAGGTCACAACCTCAATGTTTAGAGAGGTCACAACTTCAATGTTTAGAGAGGTCACAACTTCAATGTTTAGAGAGGTCACAACCTCAATGTTTAGAGAGGTCACAACCTCAATGTTTAGAGAGGTCAAAACCTCAATGTTTGGAGAGGTCACAACTTCAATGTTTAGAGAGGTCACAACCTCAATGTTTAGAGAGGTCACAACTTCAATGTTTAGAGAGGTCACAGCCTCAATGTTTGGAAAGGTCATAACCTCAATGTTTAGAGAGGTCACACCCTCAATGTTTAGAGAGGTTTCAGCCTCAATGTTTAGAGAGGTCACAACTTCAGTGTTTAGAGTGATCAAAACCTCAATGTTTAGAGAGGTCACAACCTCCATGTTTAGAGAGGTGACAACCTCAATGTACAGAGAGGTCACAACCTCAATGTTTAGAGAGGTCACAACCTCGATGTTTAGAGAGGTTACAACCTCAATGTCTAGAGAGGCCTCAACATCAATGTTTAGAGAGGTCACAACCTCAATGTTTACAGAGGTCACAACCTCAATGTCTAGAGAGGTCACAACCTCAATGTTTAGAGGGGTTACAACCTCAATGTTCAGAGACGCCTCAACCTTAATGTTTAAAGAGGTCACAACCTCAATGTTTACAGAGGTCACAACCTCAGTGTTTACAGAGGTCACAATCTCAATGTTTAGAGAGGTCACAACCTCAATGTTTACAGAGGTCATAACCTCATTGTTTAGAGAGGTCACAACTTCAATGTTTAGAGAGGTCACATCCTCAATGTTTAGAAAGGTCCTAACCTCAATGTTTAGAGAGGTCACATCCTCAATGTTTAGAGAGGTCTCAGCTTCAATGATTAGAGAGGTCACAACCTCAATGCTTAGAGAGGTCATAACCTCAATGTTTACAGAGTTCACAACCTCATTGTTTAGAGAGGTCACAGTCTCAATGTTTAGAGACGTTATAACCTCAATGTTTACAGAGGTCACAACCTCAATGTTTAAAGGTCACAACCTTAATGTTTAGAGAGGTCATAACCTCAATGTTTAGAGAGATCACAACCTCAATGTTTAGAGAGGCCACAACCTCAATGTTTAGAGAGGTCACAACCACAATTACAGAGAGGTCACAACCTCAATGTTTAGAGAGGTTATAACCTCAATGCTTACAGAGGTCACAGCCTCAATGTTTAGAGGTCACAACCTTAATGCTTAGAGAGGTCGTAACCTAAATGTTTAGAGAGGTCACAACCTCAATGTTTAGAGAGGTCACAACCTCAATGTTTAGAGAGGTCACAACCTCAATGTTTACAGAGGTCACAACCTCAATGTTTACAGAGGTCACAACCTCAGTGTTTACAGAGGTCACAACCTCAATGTTTAGAGAGGTCACAACCTCAATGTTTACAGAGGTCACAACCTCAATGTTTAGAGAGGTCACAACTTCAATGTTTAGAGAGGTCACAACCTCAATGTTTGGAAAGGTCATAACCTCAATGTTTAGAGAGGTCACATCCTCAATGTTTAGAGAGGTCTCAGCCTCAATGTTTAGAGAGGTCACAACCTCAATGTTTACAGAGGTCACAACCTCAGTGTTTAGAGAGGTCACAACTTCAATGTTTAGAGAGGTCACAACCTCAATGTTTGGAAAGGTCCTAACTGCAATGTTTACTTGGTCTTCAACAGCCTCGGTGTCTGGGTTCCACAGCCTCAGTGTCTGGGTTCCACAGCCTCAGTGTCTGGGTTCCACAGCCTCGGTGTCTGGGTTCCACAGCCTCAGTGTCTGGGTTCCACAGCCTCAGTGTCTGGGTTCCACACCCTCGGTGTCTGGGTTCCTCAGCCTCAGTGTCTGGGTTCCACAGCCCCGGTGTCTGGGTTCCACAGCCTCAGTGTCTGGGTTCCACAGCCTCAGTGTCTGGGTTTCACAGCCTCAGTGTCTGGGTTCCACAGCCTCAGTGTCTCGGTTCCACAGCCTCATTGTCTGGGTTCCAGAGCCTCAGTGTCTGGGTTCCACAGCCTCAGTGTCTGGGTTCCACAGCCTCAGTGTCTGGGTTCAACAGCCTCAGTGTCTGGGTTCAACAGCCTCAGTGTCTAGGTTCAACAGCCTCAGTGTCTGAGTTCAACAGCCTCAGTGTCAGGGTTCAACAACCTCAGTGTCTGGGTTCCACAGCCTCAGTGTCTAGGTTCAACAGCCTCAGTGTCTGGGTTCCACAGCCTCAGTGTCTGGGTTCCACAGCCTCAGTGTCTGGGTTCCACAGCCTCATTGTCTGGGTTCCACAGCCTCAGTGTCTGGGTTCCACAGCCTTATTGTCTGGGTTCCACAGCCTCAGTGTCTGGGTTCCACAGCTCAGTGTCTGGGTTCCACAGCCTCAGTGTCTGGGTTCAACAGCTTCAGTGTCTGGGTTCAACAGCCTCAGTGTCTAGGTTCAACAGCCTCAGTGTCTGGGTTCAACAGCCTCAGTGTCTGGGTTCAACAGCCTCAGTGTCTAGGTTCAACAGCCTCAGTGTCTGGGTTCAACAGCCTCAGTGTCTGGGTTCAACAGCCTCAGTGTCTGGGTTCAACAGCCTCAGTGTCTGGGTTCAACAGCCTCAGTGTCTGGGTTCAACAGCCTCAGTGTCTGGGTTCAACAGCCTCAGTGTCTAGGTTCAACAGCCTCAGTGTCTAGGTTCAACAGCCTCAGTGTCTAGGTTCAACAGCCTCAGTGTCTGGGTTCAACAGCCTCAGTGTGTAGGTTCAACAGCCTCAGTGTCTGGGTTCAACAGCCTCACTGTCTAGGTTCCACAGCCTCAGTGTCTGGGTTCAACAGCCTCAGTGTCTAGGTTCAACAGCCTCAGTGTCTGGGTTCAACAGCCTCAGTGTCTAGGTTCCACATCCTCAGTGTCTGGGTTAAACAGCCTCAGTGTCTAGGTTCCACAGCCTCAGTGTCTGGGTTCCACAGCCTCAGTGTCTGGGTTCAACAGCCTCAGTGTCTGGGTTCCACAGCCTCAGTGTCTGGGTTCAACAGCCTCAGTGTCTGGTTTCCACAGCCTCAGTGTCTGGGTTCAACAGCCTCAGTGTCTAGGTTCCACATCCTCAGTGTCTGGGTTCAACAGCCTCAGTGTCTAGGTTCCACAGCCTCAGTGTCTGGGTTCCACAGCCTCAGTGTCTGGGTTCCACAGCCTCAGTGTCTGGGTTCCACAGCCTCAGTGTCTGGGTTCCACAGCCTCAGTGTCTGGGTTCCACAGCCTCAGTGTCTGGGTTCCACAGCCTCAGTGTCTGGGTTCCACAGCCTCAGTGTCTGGGTTCCACAGCCTCAGTGTCTGGGTTCCACAGCCTCAGTGTCTGGGTTCCACAGCCTCAGTGTCTGGGTTCCACAGCCTCAGTGTCTGGGTTCCACAGCCTCAGTGTCTGGGTTCCACAGCCTCAGTGTCTGGGTTCCACAGCCTCAGTGTCTGGGTTCCACAGCCTCAGTGTCTGGGCTCCACTACCATAATGTTAGTGTTCCAGTGCTTCACCGGGTATTTCATGCAAGTCAGCAGCCAAACAGTTATGTAATATTTTCGGTGGGTTTAAATGATAACATTAATGGTAATATTAATGACAATAGAATTGGTAGCGGTTTTGACAATGTTTCTATTAATGACAGTGACAGCCTAAATGGTAGTGATAGCCTAAATGACAGTGACAGCTTAAATGACAGTGACAGCCTAAATAATAGTGACAATCTAAATGACAGTGACAACCTAAATTACTGTGACAACCTAAATGACAGTGACAACCTAAATGACAGTGACAGCCTAAATGACTGTGACAACCTAAATGACAGTGACAACCTAAATGACAGTGACAACCTAAATGACAGTGACAACCTAAATGACAATGACAGACTAAATGACAATGACAGACTAAATGACAATGACAGCCTAAATGACAATGACAGCCTAAATGACAATGACAGTCTAAATGGCAATGACAGCCTAAATGACAATGACAGCCTAAATGACAATGACAGCCTAAATGACAATGACAGCCTAAATGACAATGACAGTCTAAATGACAGTGACAGACTAAATGACAATGACAGCCTAAATGACAGATTAAATGACAAAGACAGACTAAATGACAAAGACAGACTTTATGACAGTGACAGACTAAATGACAATGACAGCCTAAATGACAATGACAGTCTAAATGACAGTGACAGACTAAATGACAATGACAGCCTAAATGACAGACTAAATGACAATGACTGACTAAATGACAATGACAGACTAAATGGCAGTGACAGACTAAATGGCAGTGACAGACTAAATGACAATGACAGACTGAATAACAATGACGGACTAAATGACAATGACAGACTAAATGACAAAGACAGTCTAAATGACAGTGAGAGACTAAATGACAATGACAGCCTAAATGACAGATTAAATGACAAAGACAGACTAAATGACAAAGACAGACTTTATGACAGTGACAGACTAAATGACAATGACAGACGAAATAACAATGACGGAGTAAATGACAATGACAGCCTAAATGACAGACTAAATGACAATGACAGCCTAAATGACAATAACAGCCTAAATGACAATGACAGCCTAAATGACAATGACAGCCTAAATGACAATGACAGATTAAATGACAATGACAGCCTAAATGACAATGACAGCCTAAATGACAATGACAGCCTAAATGACAGCCTAAATGACAATGACAGATTAAATGACAAAGACAGACTAAATGACAGTGACAGACTAAATGACATTGACAGCCTAAATGACAGACTAAATGACAATGACAGACTAAATGACAGTGACAGACTAAATGACATTGACAGACTAAATGACAATGACAGCCTAAATGACAGACTAAATGACAATGACAGACTAAATGACAGTGACAGACTAAATGACAGTGACAGCCTAAATGACAGACTAAATGACAATGACAGACTAAATGACAGTGACAGACTAAATGACATTGACAGACTAAATGACAATGACAGCCTAAATGACAGACTAAATGACAATGACAGACTAAATGACAGTGACAGACTAAATGACAGTGACAGCCTAAATGACAGACTAAATGACAATGACAGACTAAATGACAATGACAGACTAAATGACAGTGACAGCCTAAACGACAATGACAGCCTAAATGACAATGACAGATTAAATGACAATGACAGCCTAAATGACAATGACAGATTAAATGACAATGACAGCCTAAATGACAATGACAGCCTAAATGACAATGACAGCCTAAACGACAATGACAGCCAAAATGACAATGACAGATTAAATGACAATGACAGCCAAAATGACAATGACAGATTAAATGACAATGACAGCCTAAACGACAATGACAGCCAAAATGACAATGACAGATTAAATGACAAAGACAGACTAAATGACAAAGACAGACTAAATGACAAAGACAGACTAAATGGCAATGACAGACTAAATGACAGTGACAGACTAAATGACAATGACATCCTAAATGACAGACTAAATGACAATGACAGCCTAAATGACAGATTAAATGACAAAGACAGACTAAATGACAAAGACAGACTAAATGGCAATGACAGACTAAATGACAGTGACAGACTAAATGACAATGACAGCCTAAATGACAGACTAAATGACAATGACAGCCTAAATGACAGTGACAGACTAAATGACAATGACAGACTAAATGACAATGACAGACTAAATGACAATGACAGACTAAATGACAAAGACAGACTAAATGACAATGACAGACTAAATGACAATGACAGACTAAATGACAATGACAGATTAAATGACAATGACAGCCTAAATGACAATGACAGCCTAAACGACAATGACAGCCTAAATGACAATGACAGCCTAAATAACAATGACAGCCTAAACGACAATGACAGACTAAATGACAATGACAGCCTAAACGACAATGACAGCCTAAATGACAATGACAGCCTAAATGACAATGACAGCCTAAATGCCAATGACAGCCTAAACGACAATGACAGACTAAATGACAATGACAGCCTAAACGACAATGACAGCCTAAATGACAATGACAGCCTAAACGACAATGACAGCCTAAATGACAATGACAGCCTAAATGACAATGACAGCCTAAATAACAATGACAGCCTAAACGACAATGACAGCCTAAACGACAATGACAGCCTAAACGACAATGACAGCCTAAATGACAATGACAGCCTAAACGACAATGACAGCCTAAACGACAATGACAGCCTAAATGACAATGACAGCCTAAATGACAATGACAGCCTAAATAACAATGATAGCCTAAACGACAATGACAGCCTAAACGACAATGACAGCCTAAACGACAATGACAGCCTAAATGACAATGACAGCCTAAACGACAATGACAGCCTAAACGACAATGACATCCTAAATGACAATGACAGCCTAAATGACAATGACAGCCTAAATAACAATGACAGCCTAAACGACAATGACAGCCTAAACGACAATGACAGCCTAAACGACAATGACAGCCTAAATGACAATGACAGCCTAAACGACAATGACAGCCTAAATAACAATGACAGCCTAAATGACAATGACAGCCTAAACGACAATGACAGCCTAAACGACAATGACAGCCTAAATGACACTGGTAGAAATAATGACAACAACCGTTCTGATAACATTGATAATTACAATGACAGTGGAAACAACATTAATTAAGGAAGTGCTTTTTATGATTGTGAAATTATCAATTTATAGTTTTTTCCATCTAAATCGTTGTTTTATTGGTAATTAACAATGTACTTTGTTACACATGGAGCCGTCAAAATATTGGTAATTAACAATGTACTTTGTTACACATGGAGCCGTCAAAATATTGGTAATTAACAATGTACTTTGTTACAGATGGAGCCGTCAAAATATTGGTAATTAACAATATACTTTGTTACACATGGAGCCGTCAAAATATTGGTAATTAACAATGTACTTTGTTACACATGGAGCCGTCAAAATATTGGTAATTAACAATGTACTTTGTTACACATGGAGCAGTCAAAATATTGGTAATTAACAATGTACTTTGTTACACATGGAGCCGTCAAAATATTGGTAATTAACAATGTACTTTGTTACAGATGGAGCCGTCAAAATATTGGTAATTAACAATGTACTTTGTTACACATGGAGCCGTCAAAATATTGGTAATTAACAATGTACTTTGTTACAGATGGAGCCGTCAAAATATTGGTAATTAACAATGTACTTTGTTACACATGGAGCCGTCAAAATATTGGTAATTAACAATGTACTTTGTTACAGATGGAGCCGTCAAAATATGTACACTGAAGCAAGGTTCAGAAACTCTCTACATGGACGTTGTCGGTATTATCTTCCCTAAAAACTCACCAATAAAACCTCTCTTTGACAAGGAGTAAGTTAGCAGTAAGTTAATTAGGAGTAAGTTAGTTAGGAGTAAGTTTGTTAGGAGTAAGTCAGTTAGACCTAAGTTAGTTAAGAGTAAGTTACGAGTAAGTTAGGAGTAAGTTAGTTAGGAGTAAGTTAGTTTGGAGTAAGTTAGGAGTAAGTTAGTTAGGAGTTAGTTAGGAGTAAGTTAAGAGTAAGGTAGTTAGGAGTAAGTTTGTTAGGAGTAAGTCAGTTAGACCTAAGTTAGTTAAGAGTAAGGCTTACTCAGCCCTGTAACAGCTTCAGACAGTATTACCAAGGCTGGCTCCTCCTCAGAAAAATTAATGAATAGAAAAAGAACAAAAACTGACAAACATAAACACTTTAATATTTAGAAAATATGAAATATGAAACACTTAAATATGAAATATTAATCCTGCCTTAAAGAAAATGAAAAATGAAAAATATAAATATCAGAATTCAACGCTAATATATATATATATATATATATATATATATATATATATATATATATATATATATATATATATATATATATATATATATATATATATATATAAAACTTGGGTGTCTGGTGTTGGTGACACTGCGTGTTGTTGAAATCGTAGCCATTGCCGAGGATGGGGGGGTCGCAGGTGTTGATGACAACCCACCGGCTCGTTCTTCACAGATTTTCTAGCCGTCAGTAATCCGTCCAGATGACAGGAAAGCAGGTTTTTTTCCACTGCAATGATGAGGGGTTATATCCTGCTACTTGCATACACAAACAGGTAAGTGGATCAGAATTTGGGACGTCTCAGAACGTTAGTCCGTCTCCTTAAATTTCTACTCATTGATTAGCAGGTGACCCTCTCTGTCCTTTCAAGCTGTAAAGAGAGACAGATTACCCACTGCTTAAGAAATCACTCTCCATGATAAGTACAATACCTAAAAGATGTGGTGATTATTAAAAGATTTTAACCTATCAAGACTGAAAGGACTAAGTTAATTATTGGTCAAAAGTGAAGCTTTCAACCAATAAGTCCACTAAAATATGATCAGGCGTGTACTTACAGTAGTGAGTCGAGTCATTTACTGTTTGACCGGAGCCCCACACGTCACATTTCGGGGGAAGGGGGGAAGAGGGAGGGGAAGGGATAGCGGGAGCTAGACTGACCCTACCTTAACAAGCGGCCGGCAATCAAACTATCACTTTCGGGGAGGGGGAAAGGGGGGGGGAATAGCGGGAGAGGGAATTATCCTACCTTAACAAGTAGCCGGCAATGAAACTATTGTTACTATATACTCCCTCTCTACTCCTATCTATTGAACTTTTCCCTCACACTTCCCCATACCAAGGAGTATAAGAAGAATAGGTGAGGAAAAAGTTCTAACATGTGGAAGTCGCATAAGGCAACAAATCTTCTACTGACTGTCACGACTTAACCAGTCAGAGAAATAATTGGAAGAACCATTGATATACACAATATGGAACTTAAAAGCCTGGAGTGCCAGCGTCCACCTGAAGAGGCGACTGTTGGTTCCCTAAAAGTTTCTAGGTATATCAATGGTTTGTGGTCCGTTTCTAAAATGAATTCTTTTCCCAGCAAATAAAATTTAAGTTTAGAGATACCCCACACAAGGGCCAAACATTCCTTTTCTGTGGTGGAGTATCTCGTTTCTGTGGGAAGGAGTTTCCGGCTTAGGAAGCATACAGGGGAGTACCATCATGGTATTGTAGTAACACTGCACCTAAGCCAGTATTGGAGGCATCAGTTCTTAAACAAAATGTTTTATTAATATCTGGAATCTTAAGTATAGGGTCTTTCGAAAAGATACTTTTAATCTAATTAAACTTTTCCCGAGCTACGTCAGAAAGTTCAAGAGGTTCCTTCACAGACTTTTTAAGGAAGTCGGATAAGATGCCTGTAACATCAGAAAGGTTCGGGATAAACCGTGCATAAAAATTTACAGAACCAAGAAAGCTACGCATGAGCTTCGTGGTTTTGGGGAATTTAAATTCTAATAAAGCTTTGATTTTACTGCAGGCTGCTGCAGAGAGTTATTAGAAAGTATCAGTCCAAGATATCTAATCTTGTTATACCCAAGGAAGCATTTCTTCGGCTTGGCAGTGAGGCCATGTGAGCGTAACCTACGCAAAACTGATGTTAATGTTTGGATATGCTCGCCCCACGTGGATGTCATTACGTGAATGTTATCAAAATAAACTGAAACATTTGGCATATTACCCAAGATCTTTCTCATCAGTCTCACGTAGGTAGCGCAGGCAGTTACCAAACCGAAGGGCAAAGTTCTATATTGCATCAGTCCTTGGTGTGTAGGAAAAGCAGTGCACTGCTTAGAAGAAGGATCTAACATTACTTGATGATATGCCTGCGCAATATCAATCTCTGAAAAGAAGGAAGCGTCATAAAATTTGTGTAGATCGCTTTCCATTAAGGGCATAGGCTCAGCATCCCACCGAGTTATAGCATTAAGGCCTCTGAAATCAATAGCAAGTCTATATGAATTATCCTCCTTCTTAACCATGACTACTGGTTAGCAATATGCAGATACTGAAGGTTCAATGATCTTTAGTTTTAATAATTTGTCTACCTCTCGGTCAAATGCATCCCTAAGGTGAACTGGAACTGGGTATAATTTTCGTTTGATAGGATTGTCCGTCACTAAGTCAATCTTATGGACTACCGTGGAGGTAACACCTGGAATATCAGTAAAGACGTCTGAAAAGTTACTCACACATTGAAGTAGTTCATGTCTCTTATGGTCATCCAAAGGTTCATTAATATTAATGTTGGTTGCGTCCGAGTGTTCAAGAGTCACCAAGTCATGTAGTTCTTCATCATAGTCTAAGTTAGAGGTGTCAATTACACACACCTTACATTCTTCAGTTGTTTTATCAAGTTCGTGTGGAAAAACTAAATCAAAGTTATTAAGGCAGTTAACCGAATTTCTTCGGTAATATTTCTTAAGGATGTTGATATGATAAAGCTTAGGTTTCCCCTTGACTTCTATGAGGTAGTCAACTTTCCCATAAATTTTTAATACTTTATATGGACCTTTCCATGCTACTAATAATTTATTTGACTTGATAGGCAAAAGTACCAAAACTTCATCACCTACTTTAAAACTTCTCCTCTGACTTTTGGAATCAAAACAGGTTTTGTACTGGTCCATTGACAAGCTTAAGTTTTTCGAAACTATGTCAGAGGTCTCCTCAAGTTTGGATCTAAGGTCAAGGAGAAATTGATAAGAAGACTGAACCTCAGCCTTTACGTCCTCATTAGTCCATAAGTCATGAAGGATGGACAATGGGCCTCTGGCCTGTCTACCATAGAGAAGTTCAAAAGGTGAAAACCCCAAAGAGTCACTGGGAACTTCCCTCATGGCAAACAAAGCACAGGGTAGGTAACGAAGCCACTCCTTAGGTTTAAGGGAGCAAAGTTTCCTTAAAATGGACTTGAGAATCGAATGCTGGCGCTCAATCCTCCCATTACAGCTGGGATGATAGGGTGTGGTGAAGAGAGGCTTCACTCCCGGAAGTTGGTATAGATGTTGCATTAAGTCAGATGTGAATTGTGTCCCACGGTCCGACAAAATTACTCTAGGGATGCCCACTCTGGAGAAGATGGACAAAAGGGCTTCAGCCACCTCTGTAGTAGTTATGGTCTTTAAGGGTACGGCTTCAGGGAAACTCGAAGCATAATCAACTAATGTTAATATACATATATATTTGTTCCTCAGATGAAAGTGGAGATAAAGGACCAACGATGTCAATAGCTACTCTTTCAAAGGGTACCTTAAGACTGGCATTTTGACCATAGGTACTCGCCTGTTACCTCGGGAGGATGACAGTTGGCAAACTTTACACGATCTACAATAGGTAGTGACATCTGAGGACATTTTTGGCCAAAAGTAGGTTTCCCTAATTTTATTTAAGGTTTTACGATGCGAGAAATGTCCGGCCACTGGCAGGTCATTAACCATTTTAAGAACAGTCTCTCTGCAATGACTTGGAACAACTATGATGGAATAGTCTATTTCATCTGAATTTAATTTGAATACTGACTTGTACAAGATACCTTTTATATATTCAAATTTATATGAATAGTTTTTTCTTTGGATAACTTGATTTTGTTTAGCTGCATTATGGTAATTCTGAAGAGAAGGGCAATTACGTTGTAAATTGACAAAGGAGTCCTTCGATATATCTAAAGGCTTAAAGCCAGGGAAAATCAAAGGATGGACAGTAGGAGAAGCCTGGGCTTTGGTCTGAGCCCTAGTCAAGACATTTATGGTATCGGAGGCGATATCTTCACTTTCATCTAACAAGTGAACCGGTGATCCTACTACCTCGCTTTCGAGAGTAGCATCACTGGTTTTTAATCCCACATGAATCTCGCGAGACATTGTCTCATCTGAACTTTCGAGGGGCTTCTCTGACTCTACAGGAAGAGGATCTGAAAAGCTCATGTCCACCTTTGGTGATGAAAGGTCAACCTCAGAAGGAAGAATGGCACCTTTTACATTACCTATTAGTACGGAGCAAGAAGTGATGGGAGCTAGTACGGCTTCAGACTAACCTGTGAACCATTTAGACCTAATGTAACAACAGATGGTAGGAAAAGTGTCCGTACGGCCCAAGTAGTCTGAAAGTATAGCAGAGGAATGAGTTTCTTTAAGATTAGGGAACAGCTTATCAGAAATGACTATACATGTGCATCCAGTGTCTCGTAAAATGGTAGATACATTAAGTCCATCAGCTTGTTCATTACAGTCTTCAAAACATCTTCCAACTTTTTGGACCTTCTTAGAAGGACAATCTGGACGTTTATGTCCCTTAATACCACACAAATGACAAACAGGAATAAAAGAAGTCATTTTGCTTTCCACTAGAGGTTTTGATATCTTAAGGTCTGATGAACCCTTGCCCTTAGGGTTCGATCCCTTTAGGTCTTTATGAGAATTGTGAGCCTCAGCATACAGGTCAGCAGCCTCAGCAACTTCCTCACCTTTAATCAGGTTACGTTCTCTGATGAATGTTCGTATCTGGTGAGGAAGAGCTGTCAGGAACTGGTCAGCAACCATGAAGTCTCTAAGAGATTCATAACTGTGATCAATTCCTGAGCTCTCTATCCAAAAGTAGAACAAACGAAAGAGTGTTACCTGTATCTGCTGAAAGTTCTGGCCATGCTGTAAGGTGGCATACCTGAAATCTTTCCTGTAAGAATTAGAGTTTTTTTTATATGCTTTAAGGATTGCCTTCTTCAGTAGGTTATAATTACATATATCCTGCGACAAAGTTGCATAGATATTCAAGGCTGTACCAGAAAATAACATTCCTAACCTGGTAGCCCAGGTGTCAGCAGGCCATTCACAGAGAGTAGCGGTATTTTCAAACCTGATAATGTATGAAGTTATGTCTTCCCCCTCTGTGAAGGGAGGTAAATTAGGTGTAAACTAGCTGCATGATGTTCAATTACTCCTTCCTCTAATTGTTGTTGTGTAAGAGTTAACTTTTTATTTTCTAATTCAAACCGAGCTTTTTTGAGCTTGCGATCCTTTTCTCTCTCTCTATTAACTCGAGCTCTCTAGCTTTTTCCTCGCGTTCTCTAGCTTTTTCCTCACATTCTCTAGCTTTTTCCTCAACATCTCTATCCTTTGCTCTTTCCTCACGTTCTCTTAATTTAACTTGTTCTTCACGTACTCTAGCTCTTTCCTCACGATCAAGTCTATCACGTTCCTTTTTATCTTCTCTTTCTCTTTCTGTCTTTCTTAGATTTCTCTCTCAATTCTGTCTCTCTCCTTTTTCTCTTCTCTTTCCCTTTCTAACTGTCTTTCTTCTCTCTCTTTCAAGTCTTTCCTGGATCTTAGCACTAATGAAAGATTCTAAATTTTTCCCTGTTATCCCTAACTTACTTCCAGCATTCATCCAAAACTGGTATTCCTCCATACTTGCAAGAATAACTTAAGCTATCAGGGGAAATGAAACGGGTATTAAAGAAAATGGAGGGTTCAATTCCTGCTCTGCTGAAACTGTAAATAAACCAGAGGGCTCGATCCCTGCTTCATTTAAACAATATGTATTAATTAAAATGAATGGTTCTATGCCGGCTCCGAGCAAACAGTAAGTAGAATGGGGTCACTTGACCATCCAATCTTCTCACCAACAAATCAAGAGTGTCCTACGACAGTTCCCTTGATAAAATAGAGCTCAATGAAACAAATTGTCACTGGAAAATCTCGGGTCCCTAGAGTCTAATCCTCCAAAGTGTTTCAAGCTCGAACAAAAAGGTGGCAGAATTAAATATTATATCCTGCCTGACTTGACTTACAATAAATTGAGACTATAACAATCACCAAATCTTTTAAATACCTGTACTGTAGTCCTACCATAGAGAATGATTACTCATGGCTGGTGGTAACCGTCTGTGGTATGCAGCGTTGAAGTTCCAATGGTAGATTCGAGATGGAGTTGAATCTTGATTCAGTAGAGTTGATCCTGGGAAGGTCACCACTTGTGAAGGCTTAGTCAGCCCTGTAACAACTTCAGACAGTATTACCAAGGCTGGCTCCTCCTCAGGAAAATTAATGAAAATAAAAAGAACAAAAACTGACAAACATAAACACTTTAATATTTAGAAAATATAAAATGTGAAACACTTAAATATGAAATATTAATCCTGCCTTAAAGAAAATGAAAAATGAAAAATATAAATGATATCTGAATTCAACGCTAATATATATATATATATATATATATATATATATATATATATATATATATATATATATATATATATATATATATATATATATATATATATATATATATATAAAACTTGGGTGTCTGGTGTTGGTGACACTGCGTGTTGTTGAAATCGTAGCCGTTGCTGATGATGGGGGGGGGGGTCGCAGGTGTTGGTGACAACCCACCGGCTCGTTCTTCACAGATTTTCTAGCCGTCAATAATCCGTCCAGATGACAGGAAATCAGGTTTTTTTTTCCACTGCAATGATGAGGGGTTATATCCTGCTACTTGCATACACAAACAGGTAAGTGGATCAGAATTTGGGATGTCTCAGAACGTTAGTCTGTCTCCTTTAATTTCTACTCGTTGATTAGCAGGTGACCCTCTCTGTCCTTTCAAGCTGTAAAGAGAGACAGATTACTCACTGCTTAAGAAATCACTCTCCATGATAAGTACAATACCTAAAAGATGTGGTGATTATTAAAACATTTTAACCAATCAAGACTGAAAGGACTAAGTTAATTATTGGTCAAAAGTGAAGCTTTCAACCACTAATATATGATCAGGCATGTACTTACAGTAGTGTTGGGAGCTGTGAGTCGAGTGACTTACTGTTTGACCGGAGCCCCACAAGTCACCTTTCGGGGGGAGGGGGGAAGAGGGAGGGGAAGGGATAGCAGGAGCTAGACTGACCCTACCTTAACAAGCAGCCGGCAATCAAACTATCACTTTCGGGGAGGGGGAAAAGGGGGGCGGGAATAGCGGGAGCTGGACTTACCCTACCTTAACAAGTAGCCGGCAATGAAACTTTTGTTACTATATACTCCCTCGCTACTCCTATCTATTGAACTTTTCCCTCACAAGTAAGTTAGGAGTAAGTTAGGAAAAAGTTAGTTAGGAGTAAATTAGGAGTAAGTTAGTTAGGAGTAAGTTAGTAGTAAGCTAGTTAGGAGTATGTTAGGAGTAAGTTAGGAGTAAGCTAGTAAGGAGTAAGTTTGTTAGGAGTAAATAAGTTAGGAGAAAGCTAGGAGAAAGTTAGTTAGGAGTAATATAGTTAGGAGTGACTAAGTTAAGAATATGTTAGGAGTAAGTTAGTTAAGAGTACATAAGAACATAAGAAACAAGGAACACTGCAGCAGGCTTGCTGACCCATACGAAACAGGTCATTATCCATCCCCCCCGGATTAGCACAATGACCCACCCAGTCTGGTCACCTCCACTCAAGGATGGAGCACGGCACCAGACCCAGCTGCACAAGCTAGTCAGGTCCAACTTACACCCACCCACACCCTCTCATGTATTTATCTAACCTATTTTTAAAACTACACAACGTTTTAGCCTCAATAACTGAATTTTTCCAACTTGAAACCATTGCTGCGAGTTTTGTCTTGGATGGAAATTTTCAGTACACTATTTACACCCCCTTTATTTATTCCTGTTTTCCATTTATACACCTCGATAATATCCCCCCTAATTCTACGCCTTTCTAGAGAGTGCAGATTCAGGGCCTTCAGTCTATCCTCATAGGGAAGATTTCTGATACATGGGATCATCTTTGTCATCCTCCTCTGTACGTTTTCCAGAGCATTTATATCCATTCTGTAATACGGTGACCAGAAATGAGCAGCATAATCTAAATGATGCCTAACAAAGGATATATAGAGTTGAAGAACAACCTGAGGACTTCTATTATTTATACTTCTAGATATGAAGCCAAGAATTCTGTTAGCTTTATTGTGAACACTAATGCACTGTTGTCTTGGTTTTAGATTACTGCTAACCAGAACTCCTATTAACTCCTATTAAGGTCTACATTATTTAGCTTATATGTGGCATGGTTATTTTCCTGTCCAACATTTAGAACTTTGCATTTGTCTATATTAAACTGCATCTGCCACTTCTCCGACCATTGCATCAGTCTATTCAAATCATCCTGGTGTGCTCTAGTGTCCTCATTAGAATGAATTGGACGGCCTATTTTGGTGTCATCAGCAAATTAGCTTCTGTCTCTATTTATTCCCTCAGCTATGTCGTTTATGTAAATTGTGAACAACAACGGGCCCGACACTGACCCCTGTGGAACACCGCTCGTGACTCTTCCCCATTCTGATTTCTCTACATTTATGCAAACTCTCTGCTGCCTGTTTGTCAGCCATGCCTCTACCCAGGAAAAAAATTCTCCTCCTATTCCGTGTGCCTTAAGTTTCCTCAATAGCCTCTGGTGTGGAACTCTATCAAAAGCCTTACTGAAGTTCATATACACAATATCATATTCATTACTATGATCTACCTCCTCCAACACCTTAGTGAAAAAAAGTTTGTAAATTCGTCAGACAGAAACGCCCCTTTGTAAAACCGTTATTTATGCCTGCTTATGCCTATCAAGATGGCTACAAATTGCTTCGGCAATTATTGATTCCATAAATTTTCCAACTATGGAAGTAAGGCTTATTGGTCTATAGTTCGAAGCTAAGGACCTGTCACCTGCCTTGTAAATAGGTATTACATTTGCCATTTTCCACTTATCAGGCACTATGCCAGTTTGTAGTGATATGTTGAAAAGATTAGCCAAAGGTTTGCTAAGTTTCTCTTTACATTCCTTTAACACCCTTGCAAACAGTTCATCAGGACCTGAGGAATTGCTAGATTTTAGTTTTTCTATTTGTCTGAGGACCATGTCACTAGTTACCGCAATCGTGCAGTTCATTATCATCCTGTTCTTCGTAATTTATTATTTCTGGAATTTCGCTAGTATTTTCCTGGGTAAAACTGAGAGGAAGTAAGTATTGAAAATTTCACACATATCCTTATCACTGTCAGTGATCTGACCTGAGTTACTCTTAAGTGGACCAATCTTGTCCCTAATCTTACTTCTGTATACCTGAAAGAACCCTTTTGGGTTAGTCTTCGAATTCCTTGCAACCTTAGCTTCATAATCCCTTTTTGCTATTTTTTTCTTTTTTCTCATTTCTGGTACGCCTATACATGCCTCTCGTTTGACCAATGAGATGTTTTAATCTATTGTTCATCCATTTGGGATCATTTTTGCTAGATCTAATTTCACTAATCGGGACAAAAGTTGTCTGGGCAGCTAGAACTATGCTTTGAAAAATGTCATATTGGCAACCAAGATCACCTACCTGACCCACAGTCAGGACATCCCAATTTAGCCCACCCAGGTAATTTTTTCAGTCCCATGAAATTGGCCAAGCAAAAGTCTGGGACAGAGATTTGATTGCAGTTGTCTGGGTAATTCCATGATATATTGAAGCTAAGTGATTTGTGATCACTTTTCCCAAGCTCATCATTAACCTCGAGATTATTAATTAGTGAATCTTTGTTGGCAAGAACCAAGTCAAGCAGATTGTTTCCTCTAGTTGGTTCTGTCACAAACTGTTCTATAAAGCAATCCTGAACCGTATCAAGAAAGTCACTAGACTCAAGATTTTATGTCGTATTGTTCCAATCAATTTGTCTAAAGTTAAAATCTCCCATTAACACAACATTTTCATATTTAGATGCCTTATGAATTTCGTCCAATAACAGCTTATCGCACTCACTATCAAGGTTTGGGGGCCTATAAATCACACCCAAAATTAATTTGTCACGTCCCTCGAGTAACTGTAGCCAAACAGATTATCTGTCCGATGTTTCTAATCTTATATCATGTCTTAGACAACAATTTAAATTATCTCTGACATACATCGCCACTCCACCACCCTTCCTGTTGCCGGTATCAGTGTGGAAGAGTTTATAACCCTGTATGTTGCATTCAGAAGGCATTTCTCTATCAGATTGAACCAGGCCTCTGTTATACCAGTAATATCTATATTACCTGCGCTTGCAAGTAATCTTAACTCGACTATCTTATTTCTTAGACTCCTACTATTTGTATAGTAAACCTTAAGGGAGCTAGTCACTCGTTGCCCTCTACTCTCTCTGTTTGTTGATCACTTGATTTTAATTTACTAGCAGCTTTATTTTGAATATTGTCTTTTAAACATATCCCTGAGGTATACCGGTAATAACTGCTGCTTTTAACCCTAATACTGCAGCCTGATTGTTTCCCACAAACACCCATACCTCAGTTTAAAGTCCTAGACAAGTCATCAATTACCCCCTCAATCGAACTGGCTAATGCAACCACTCCATCCCCAGAGAGATGAACCCCATCCCTTGCATACACATCATGTTTGCCATAAAATTTGTCCCAGTTATCAATGAATGCGATTGCAAGTTCCTTGCAGTACCTGTCTAGCCAGCAATTTATATCAATTGTCCTAGACATCCACTCATTGCCCACTCCCTTTCTAGACAAGATGCTACATATGACTGGGATCCCTCCCTTAGACCTGACTACTTCTTGGCTGACCTGTACTTATCCAGCATCTCCTGTCTCCTTCCTTTCCCAATGTCATTACCTCCAGCACTATAACAGATAATGGGCTTGTTCCCATTACCTGACATAATATTATCCAACATGCTGACTATGTCACCAACACCAGTTCCTGGGTGGCACACCCTCTATCTGACCTTTCTATCTTTGTTACAAAATGCACGATCCATATATCTTACCCGAGAATCTCCTACTATTAAAACATTCTTACCTTGATTAGCAGGGGAATCAGTGTACCTTCAACCTTTTTAACTACTCAAGTACACTCGTCCTGGAGAACAGAGAATCGATTTCCTACCTTCACATCTTCTCTATTAACCCTTCTTATCGTCCTTCTTCCTGAACTGTGAACCACTTGCCACTTAAAGCAGCTGCCACTCTCACTGCTGGTGACCATTTCCTTCTTACCAGCTAAATCCGTCTCACACTCACTCCCAAACCCCACTAGGTGAAGCTTCAGCCTCCTATTTTCCTCCTGAAGAAGTAGAACCTCCTTCAATACTTGAACCTGAGGTTCTAAAGCACTACAACAAGCCATGGTGCTTGTTAACGACCCACGCTAATTCCCAAAGAGCTTAAGCAGGTATGACCACTGACCTCAGCGTAAGTTAAAAGTTTATTAGTAAGTTAGGAAAAAGTTAGAAGTAAGTTAGTGTTACAAAAAATGCGATATCTATAAATTATAAACATCTCCAGTGAATACTAGAAAGGTCTGACCTCTCTAGCATTCAGCCTGTTACTGGGTCTTGAAACAAGTAGTCAGTATACTGGTCCATTTATCCATTAGAATTTAATAGTACGATTCAATAGTGCTTCAGGATTACAATTGGTAGGTAGCTAACGAAAAAAAATAAAATTTAAGTTTATTAATAAAGTTGTCTAGGCGGACAATATCTAAGTAAATTATATTAATTTAATGTAATATAGGATATAAGTTCTTACACTTCTCTCGTAAAAAGTATTATTGTGCTGAAGGCACAAATATCTTTATGGTTCTTGAGTACCGTCTGGTACATTGTCAGCGAGTATAAATATAATACTAATATATACAAGTGCTCCAGGTAGCTCGTTATGACTCAAGACTCGACTCAACCAGTGACTGACTAATTGTCCTCAAATAATCTATCTTCCTGACCAACCTGGTAATCAGAACAGCTTCCTTGAACAGTAAGACGACTGATTCGCCAAATAGCAATATAACAAGCAGCAGCAACAGAGAGTCAGGAACAAGGAGATGCCATAACGACCCTAACTGGGGACCATCTGCAGATCCCCCACGAAAGTCACAAAACTCCCTTAACACTGAACCTAACATAACAAAATCCCTGACTCTGACGGTGCACAGATACCAGAACAAATTATGTCAGAAGCTACAGCTCAGGACCTGAGATATCTTAGTGGGTCAGTGTGACACATATCCTCAGTAAAACGTCGAAAATCACTAAGTCTAGGTTATGCTCTGTGAATTGTGGCCAGATTGTGTCGACAAGAGGGATTTGGAAGGGTTTGGGGCTGACCCTGATGAGCCTATGTCAGTTTTGAACTCTATTGTGGCACTGGGGAGTTCCATGGGGTTGGATGTGAGTTTGGAGGATGTGGAAGAAT
Organism: Cherax quadricarinatus; assembly: GCF_038502225.1. Taxonomy (NCBI): domain Eukaryota; kingdom Metazoa; phylum Arthropoda; class Malacostraca; order Decapoda; family Parastacidae; genus Cherax; species Cherax quadricarinatus. Next base: position 90,029 of record NW_027195769.1, read on the forward strand.
TGGTGGAGGACCACAACGAAGAGCTAACCACTGAGGAGCTGCAAGAGCTTCAGCAGGAAGAGCAACAGATCGCAGCTCAGAATCTTGCTGCAGAGGAGGAGGAAGAGAGATGGAAGAAGGTGCCTTCTTCAGAAATTAAGGAGATTTTTACTATGTGGGGTAAGATGGAAAGATTTATGGAGAAACATCACCCAGAGAAGGATGTTGCAAGCCATATCGGCAACTTGTACAGTGACAGAGTCTTGCCCAATTTTAGGGAAGTTTTAAAGAGACGCCAGAAACAGAGCTCTCTGCACAGTTATTTTGCGAGACAGGACTCCAGTGACTCTCAAGCTGGTCGTAGTGGCATTAAGAAACAGAGAAAAGAAGCAACCCCAGAAAAGCAAATGGTACCTGAGGTGTTGCTGGAAGGGGATTCCCCTTCCAAACTATAAACAATCCACTCTCTCCTCCTCCTCCAGTCTCCCATACACTAAGAAGAATCTCCAATAAAGGTAAGTGTTATGCTGTTAATGTTTCATTCATCATTTCCCATTGTATTGTTTATGTACTACATGAATATTTCATGTAAAAAATTTTTTTGTTTTAATACTTCTGGGTGTCAGGAACGGATTAATTGAAATTACATTATTTCTTATGGGGAAAATTGATTCGTAAATCGACCATTTCGATAATCGACCGGCTTCCAGGAACGGATTACCGTCGATAATCGAGGGACCACTGTATATGGAAAATACCAAACACACACACACGTTGTTGTACGCAGGAGAAGAAACCCGTCACAGAAAAACGATAAAATCACAAGTACACCATACACCACTCAAGCAACCTGACAGTATATATGTATGAAAAACACTTAAAATTGTCATGTCTCATTTCAACATAAGTGTGACGTGCAGTGGACCAATAATATGTAATATAATATAAAAAGAAATACACATTCCTAATAACTACCACTATCTTGGGGGTAAATCATAGAAGTACCTGTATCCGCCTGAGATACACACACCTCCGCCAAATACACTGGCCACAGTTACTAAATTAACTAAATTTTCTGTCAACAAAATTCAGTATCACAGTACAGTCTTCTGTAACCTAATGTGAACACAAAATTAAACTACCCTATCACATCCTATTCACTGAACAAAGGTCAGTATGCAAAACAAAGGTGTACACAAGAAACACTATCAAGTTGCAAAGCCAGTCTCTCCGACACTCCTTACTCCCCCTCATCCCCCCATTTGGGCTACCCCCCCCCTCCCACTTTCTCTCGTCAGTACACATTACCCTGTCACTCATTCACCTAGCTTTACATGAGCATATAAGCATGTCACAGCGCGACAGTATCACAATCACTACGGACCTCACCCAAGCATCCTTACAGCATACATGTGAACAATTACCTATAAATATATACTACCACACCTGAACATACGAGTGATGGGAAGTGACCATAGCGTAAGCAAGGCTGTATGTACATAGACAGTAATGCAATCCTCATCCTGGGGGACATGTACACAAATCTATAAACTGAAACCCCCACAACCAATACTGGATCACTTTTAATCCAGCTATCATCACACTTACATCCTAACACCTGCCAACCACACTGAACCATCCTTCGTCTAAGCCAGATGCCCATACCACACACACACACACACAACACACACACACACACACACACACACACACACACACACACACACTCACACACACACACACACACCACAGCTAGGGAAGGGATTGAAGGAAGGAACACTCCAAAGGAAGGAACTAAAACACCGCAGGGGATGCAATGGGAGTCACAGTGAGAGGTTGAAAGGGAGAGATCAGTTTTTGTCTATGGGCTAGACGAAGCTGAAGGGAAAACTTATGATGAAAGAAAACAGGAGGAGATAAAAACGATTGAAGGTATCACGAAGGTGATAGGCGAGGGAGACATGACCCAGGTGGCAAATTTTCGGAGAATCGGGTGGTTCACAAGGTAATTTTCAAGGCAGAATCAACTCGAATCATGATCCTGCAGGAGAAAGCACGGCTGAGAGTCAAACAGGAGTTCAAGAGTATGTACCTCGATCGAGACAGAACACAGAAGGAAAGGATGATACTGAAAGAGAGAGTGCAAAAACGAAAGGAGGAATGGGAGGAAATGACAAAGAAGAGCAGAATAACCCAGGCACAGGTGGAAGGGCAAGCACACCCCCCAGAAACACGACACCCCCAAGGCAACTGAACAATCTAAACCAACCATCACACACAAATCCCTCAGTTCCCACCCCCCGCACCACGAACCTTACCCCTACAGCAACCCCCTATGGGAGCTCTTCCTCCACCTCCACTGCAACCTCCCACAGGCCCCACCTAGGCTCCTGCTCTCCCAACCCCAGTATACCCCCAGGACCACAGTTACAGTATTAGAACAGAAGTTGAAGGTTTGGTACACAAATGTGGATGGATTAACGAATAAATATGAGGAGTGGCAAGAAAGAATCAATGAGAAGTCCCCAGACATCATAGCAGTTACAGAAACAAAACTCATGGAGACAATAACAGATGCAATCTTCCCACCAGGATACCAGATCATGAGGAAAGATAGAAGGGGCAGAGGGGGAGGAGGGGTTGCTCTGCTCGTAAAAAACCGATGGAAATTCGAGAAAATGGAAGGCATAGACAAGACAGGAGAAAGGGACTACATAGTAGGTACACTTCAGTCTGGGGAGTACAAGGTGATCATTGCCGTGATGTATAATCCACCACAGAACTGCAGGAGGCCAAGAGAGGAATATGAAGAGAGCAACAGAACAATGGTGGACACACTTGCTGAGGTGGCAAGAAAAGCTCACTCCAGCAGAGCAAAGTTGCTGGTTATGGGTGATTTCAACCACAGGGAGATTGACTGGGAAAACCTGGAGCCACATGGGGGTCCCGAAACATGGAGAGCCAAGATGTTGGATGTGGTGCTGGAAAACCTCATGCACCACCATGTTAAGGACACTACCAGAGTGAGAGGGGAGGATGAACCAGCAAGATTGGACCTTGTGTTCACCCTGGGCAGTTCAGACATTGAGAACATCACATATGAGAGTCCCCTAGGAGCTAGTGACCACGTGGTTCTGTGCTTTGAATACATAGTAGAGTTGCAAGTGGAGAGAATAACAGGAGTTGAATGGGAAAAACCAGACTATAAAAATGGGGACTACATAGGTTTCACGAACTTCCTGCAGGAGGTTCCGTGGGACAGAGAACTGGCAGGAAAGCCAGTAATTGAAATGGTGGAATATGTAACAACAAAATGCAAGGAGGCAGTGGAAAGGTATATTCCCAAGGGCAACAGAAACAATGGGAAGACCAGAACGAGCCAGTGGTTTACCCGAAGGTGTAAGGAGGCAAAAACAAAGTGCAATAGAGAATGGAAAAAGTAGAAAAGAAGAAGTAGAATGGAAAAGGCAGAGAACACATGAAAATAGGGAGATTAGTCGCAGAGTCAGGAACGAGTATGCACAGGTAAGGAGGGAGGCCCAGCGACAGTATGAAAATAACATAGCATCGAAAGTCAAGACTGACCCGAAACTTTTGCATAGCCACATCAAGAAGAAGACAACAGTCAAAGGCCAGGTGATCAGACTGAGGACAGAATGTGGAGAACTCACAAGAAATGATCAGGAGGTATGTGAGGAGCTAAACAGGAGATTTAGGGAAGTTTTTACAGTAGAGACAGGAAGGGCTCTGGGAAGACAGCACAGAAGGGAATATCAAGAGGGAATATACCAACAAGTGTTGGATGACATGCGAACAACCGAGGAGGAGGTGCAGAAGCTGCTAAGTGACCTTGATACCTCAAAGGCAATGGGACCAGACAGCATCTCCCCGTGGTTCCTTAGAGAAGGAGCAGAGATGCTGTGCGTGTCTCTAACCACAATCTTCAACACATCCCTTGAAACTGGCCAACTACCTGAGAAATGGAAGACAGCAAATGTAGTCCCCATATTTAAGAACGGAAACAGAAACGAGGTACTAAACTACAGACCTGTGTCTCTGACATGTACAGTATGCACAGTCTTGGAGAAGGTTATCAGGAGGAGAGTGGTGGAACACCTGGAATGGAACAAGATTATAAATGAAAACCAGCATGGGTTCATGGAAGGCAAATCCTGTGTCACAAACCTTCTGGAGTTTTATGGCAATGAAACAGAAGTGAGACACGAGAGATAGGGGTGGGTTGATTACATTTTCATGGACTGCAGGAAGACCTTTTACACAGTTCCTCACAAGAGATTAGTGCAGAAGCTGGAGGATCAAGCTCATATAACAGGGAGGGCACTGCAATGGATCAGGGAATACCTGATAGGGAGGCAACAACGAGTCATGGTACGTGAAGAGGTATCACAGTTGGCGCCTGTGACGAGCGGGGTCCCACAGGGGTCAGTTCTAGGACCAGTGCTATTTTTGACATATGCGAACGACATGATGGAAGGAATAGACTCTGAAGTGTCCCTATTCGCAGATGATGTGAAGCTGATGAGAAGAATTAAATCGGATGAGGATGAGGCAGAACTGCAAAGAGACCTGGACAGGCTGGACACGTGGTCCAGAAACTGGCTTCTCGAATTCAACCCTGCCAAATGCAAAGTCATGAAGATTGGGGAGGGGCAGAGAAGACCGCAGACAGAGTGAGTATAAGCTAGGTGGACAAAGACTACAGATCTAACTCAGGGAGAAAGATCTTGGGGTGACCATAACACCGAGCACATCACCGGAGGCACACATCAACCAAATAACTGCTGCAGCATACGGGCGCCTGGCAAACCTGAGAATAGCATTCCGATACCTTAATAAGGAATCGTTCAAGACACTGTACACTGTGTATGTTAGGCCCATACTGGAATATGCAGCACCAGTCTGGAACCCACACCTGGTCAAGCACATCAGGAAGTTAGAGAAAGTACAAAGGTTTGCAACAAGGCTAATTCCAGAGCTCAGGGGAATATCATATGAGGAAAGGTTGAGGGAAATCTGACTGACGACACTGGAGGACAGAAGGGTCAGGGGAGACACATGATAACAACATACAAGATACTGCGGGGAATAGACAAGGTTGACAGAGACAGGATGTTCCTGAGAGGGGACACAGAAACAAGGGGTCACAATTGGAAGCTGAAGACTCAGACGAGTCACAGGGAAGTTAGTAAGTATTTCATCAGTCACAGAGTCGTCAGGAAGTGGAATAGCCTAGCAAGTGAAGTAGTGGAGGCAGGAACCATACATAGTTTTATGAAGAGGTATGAGAAAGCTCAGGAAGCAGAGAGGGAGAGGACCTAGTAGTTATCGGTGAAGAGGCGGGGCCAGGAGCTGAGTCTCGACTCCTGCAACCACAATTAGGTGAGTACAATTAGGTGAGTACACACACGCACATATACACGCACATGCACATGTACATGCTCACGCACATGCACACACACACACACGCACACACACACACACACACACAAACACACACACACACACACACACACACACACACACACACACACACACACACACACACACACACACACACACACACACACACACACACACACACACACACACACACACACACACAAAACCACAATTAGGTGAGTACAATTAGGTGAGTACACACACACTCCCGGCCGTGTGCCCGTTGGACCCCCTGAAAACATCCCCAATCCTTGCCCCAGCCGTGACAACTCCCCCCCCCCCACTACAAAGCTAGTAAGATCCCAACAGTTAAACCACGATATCCTGCGGGGAAAGCTGCCTCCCACTGCCGTCCATATATTTCCCTATTCCTGCAAACAGTCTTATAGAAAGTCACTGCCATTACCTGTTTCCATGCAGCCCAATCCCCATTCCTGCGCATACCCCATGACATGTACACAAAGTCTACCATTAAATATGCCAATACCCATTGTGTATTCTCCGGCACCCCTCCCACATCCAAAATGAGTGCTCTCAGCACCAATACGCCTCCCCTGCCACTCGTCTCACTATCCTACTCATCCAACCCCAAACATTCCCCAAACTGCAAAAATACACCACATGATATGCTGTATCCTCCCCACCACACACCCCACACCCACTCTCCTCCACCACTCGTCTCAACCGTAGAACTGCTCCTGATAGCAAAATGCTATGCAGGAAATGGAACATGACCTCCCGCACCTGAGGCCTAAGCTTCAACTTAAGAAAACGACACCAAATAACTCCCAACCCATACATGAGATATATTCCCTCCACCAGCACCACCACCCGGCTTCCAATCAATCTCGCCAACACCCCCAGGCAGATCTTGCCAGGCTCCCATAGGACCATGAGGGCACGCAGCACTGCTTCACATTCTCTCAACTCTGTATCCTCATACCACCTCTTCATATCCTCATGCAGGAGCTTCAAACCCCCCTACACCTCCCAACACATATTAACTCCCTTTGTAAGTAAACACATTTTACCCAATGCCACATATCCAATAACCCTAACCCTCCCCTGACTTTCTGGCAGCACCACCACCTCCCTCCTCAGCCAATCACACCCTGATCCCCATATCAATTTGAACACCCTTTTTAAGATTCTCGCAATTCCTTGCCCAGTTACGGGGTATACCACCACCACATGCCAGACCTTACTGAATAGTAACGTATTTACTATGATAGCAAACGTGTTTACTACTGTTGCAAATTCCCCAATCTATGCTCCACCTGTTCCACAATACGCTCGGAGTTCACTTCTCTCGTCTGCACTTGATCCTCCATATACACTATTCTACATATCTTTAAGCTATCCACCACCCTCCACTCTACTCCGGGATCCCAATCTGCCTGCCAGCTCCAATTCCCCAGCCTCAATAAGCATGATTTCTCTACATTAACCCTCATCCCTGTAGCCACCCCAAACATACGAATGACCTCTCCCACCTCTCTCAAACTCTTTCCCTCCTGCACGAGAACCGTCGTGTCGTTGACATATCCCATGATCCCCAGCCAACACCCCACCTCCCCCAACCCCACCCACCCACAGATACGGGCCTCAATGAGTCTGTAAAATGGGTCCTGAACACAGGCAAACAGGACTTGAGAAAGTGGACTTCCTTGCCTGAGGCCCCACCCCATACACACCGCTTCTCCTATGCGACCATTGATTTGTACACGTACCTGTGCCCCTCGATACAATGTCTCCACCCACTTCACAACTTCCTCCCCAAATCCCTGCTGCAGAAGAATCTGCTGCAATGCCTCCCATTCCACACCATCATATGCCCCCTGCCAATCCAAAGCAAGTAAACCCCTCCCTTTTCCCCCAAAACCTCCACAAACCCCTTAATATGCACATGGCCCTCGACCATAGACCTGCCAGGCAACCTGTATTGCCCTCCCGATACAACACTCCCCACGACACATTTCAGGCGATTTCCCAGTATTTTTGCAAACAATTTATAATCCACCCATAGTAAAGACATAGCCTGATAATCCTTTAGGGTACTCTGGGCCTCTCCCTTTGGGACCAGAAGGACCACCGCTGTGGCATGTAATTCCCTCAAAACCCCCCCTCTCCTTCATGGTGTTCATCAACTTCACCAGGATCCCACGCATTAACTGCCAATGCCGCAGATAGAATTCACTGGGCAGTTCATCTACCCTGGAGCCTTTCCCATACACATACCCACCATTGCCTGCCAAACCTCACCCTCATCTATCTCCCCACCCAGCGCTACCCGATCATTACACCCCAATGAACATGGCACTAGCTCGCAAATGTTACATAAAGCCTCTCCTCCCACTGCACTACTCCCCAAATATTGATCATATCCCGCATCCGTGTAACCACTCATCCCCCTCTGTCATTTGCAACATGTGCCCCTCACGATAACCCCCCCACTTCCAAGTGGACGACTAACCTACCAATCTCAGTGGCTTTCCGTCGGCGCTGCTGACCCCATAAGACACACGCCGATGGTCGATCATGCCACAGTGCCTCCTCATCCCCCCCCATGGACATGCACTGCATCAAAACGCTCACGAATACGCAGTTCACGAATACTTCCCTTCAACATTTCTATATCCTCCACAGGATATACTCCCCCATTCCCACCCCTTCCATAACAAGCCCTCATCCTACCCTATAGGTACTGAAAGAGCCCATACAATTGTTGCATAATGCGTTTCCCTTCTCTCACATAAAACTGACGTATCCTTCCCTTAGCCACCCCATCCCACCACCCCAGCAAATCCTCCACACTCCGCCCTTCCTCACTGAGCTCTGCCCACAACGTCTCAAATCCCCTATGCCCCTCTACATCACCCAGGATCCTCGTGTTTAGTTTCCAATAGCTTTTACACTTCCTAGCCAACCTATCCCACCCCAAGTCGACCACAACCACCTTGTGATTGGAATATTCCACCATATGCTATGACTCAACTCTTACCCACTTCGTGATGTACACCCTATCTAGCCTCGCTGCATATCCATGTCTGATAAAAGTGTGCTCCACCTCCGAAGCCCCACCCCCAAATACATCCCGTAAACACACATCCCTCAGAAGATCACGTAGAATAGTTGAAAAATGTCCCTCCCCCCGGCTCATCCCTCACGAAATCCGCTTTCACATGTGCATCATTCTCCACATGTGCATACACACACACACTAACGCCACTCACTTGCCCATCCACCACCCATCCACTCTCATAATACGCCCCTCCCTCCTTTCACTTCTTCTAACCACAAATGGGCTCGCCTCCTGGAGTAGGACTCCCACCCTTCCTTTCAAGTGCCCCATCTGCATCACAAAGGCCCTATAGCCATCCACCTCCAATACACGCCCCATCTTAATATTGTGCTCTTGCACAAATACAACATCCACTTTATGCCGGCACAAGAAACTGGCAAACCATGCATGCTTCACATCCTGACACAAACCATTAATGTTAACTGTCATACACCTTAGGCCAGCAGTGCTTTCTTCCCCCTGTGCTTTGACACCTTCTTCACAACACCACTATGTCCTTTCAGACCTCCTTTACTCATGTCTCTACTGGCAGCCCTAACTCTACCCCCCCACGGTCCACCTCCGGGCCCGAAGTCCCCGAGGGACCGCCTCCACCTGCTTCCACCACCTTGCCGGTCCTCTGTGCTGGGGTCAGGACATCATCCAAATCCGATGATATGGCCTCACACTTGCGCATGACTCCACCTGCCCCCATCTCCAACTCCTGTGATTCCTCATGGTGAACCTCCACCTTCACCACATGTCCAACCTCCACGCCATCTGGGCACATTGCCCGGTGAGACACCACCAAGTCATTGGGCTCCTCTCACTGCCCACACAGGTCTACAGTATTCCTCAAACCAGCCCTCGTTGCCGAATTGCCCTCCCCGTCTGACTGGGGAAACAGCGAGTTGATCACCATCCCTAGGACCTCATCGATGGCTTCCACTGCCGTACCATGCCGTCCCCCACCATCAGGCAAAAGGGGTCCCTCAGGGCCCCCAGCCATAGGAGCCATCAGGTCCTCGCCTGCCATCACCTCCATTCGCTACACCTCCTCACTCCACAGACGATCAGGCCCATGTCCTTCCTGTAACTCCAGGGCACGTTTGACTTGCCCAGATTCCTTTGTGGGAATGCGTCCTAGACCATGAAGTCGAGACAGTTGCTGACAATATGCAGCAATGTGATCAAAACCACCACAACGCCTGCAAGTCCTGCATTGCCCAGCATAGGACACCATGACCTGAGTCCTAAAAACCTCCAACATCACATACGACGGTATAGGGTGCCATAACGTCATTTTTAGCAAAAACATGCCCTCCGATAACCCAGCATACGCATCTTCCACCCACTTGCCGGGCTGTGCCAGGTGAATGGCCCAGTAGTTCTTGAAAACATTGCGTATGTCCGTTTCATCTGCCTGAAACGGTACATTTTGCACTCTAACTCAAGTATATTGCCTGAACACGTCATGAAGGCGGAGACTCACCATAGAATTGACGTCCACTCGCACATCCTGATATTTCTCCACCAGGCTCTCATAGATGCCGGCGTTCAACAACTTGACGAACACCCTGCATGTGCCATTGAGTGCTACACCATATAATTCAGCATCCTCTATACCATACGTATCTCAGATGATTAATGGCAACAGCAGGGAAGCAGCTTGTGGCGAAATCACCCAGCAAACCAGCTCGATACCCAGAGTATTTACTCTCCTCCTCACACCCTGTGCCATATTAGAAAAAAAAGGGAAGTCTTCCAATCGCTGAGAAAGGTCAGCAGGCGTACGTCTGATCACTCCAGATCAGATCAGATCGGACTCACAGGTAAGTACCCACGAGGGGCGAGGGGCAAGTGGGGACAGTGCGAAGAACAGACGGTGAGAGGAATGTCTTGAGTCGAAGAGAGAAGAGTCAGGACTAAACCCAACTGCTAAGCCTGAATGACGATGATGAAAGACGATGTAGACAACAGGAACTCTACAGGAGCTGACTGCAACTTGCTGGATGGAAGATTGCTGCTTCTTGATGGTGATTGGTGGCTGCAGGCGACAAGGGAGGAGCTCAACGTTGATTGGTCATTTCATAATGGCTTGGTGGTTATCTAGAATTGTGGCGTTTTTTCTTAACGAAGTAATTTTCCGTGGTGAGTGTTGATCCATTTTCAAGTCGTTTAAAGCGTTGGGTAGGAATTATCATGAGACGAATTAACAAGTGTCGATATTGAGGGTCTTTGATAACTGTTTCAAGATGCTTTATAAGTTCTGAAAGTTCACTTTTACAATCAACGTCAGTATGTTCAACAAACTTGACTGTTTTTTGGATGAGGTGAGATTTGAGTTCAGCTGGCTCCATTTCTTGAGGATAATTTGCTGTGGTACAGAAAGATATTCCACTCCAATCAATATACTTGTCGGTATCTTCATCTGGTACAGTATTGGATCTTGGGTCTTGGGATGGTAGTGTGTGGTGGTTGTGGCATGCAAAGAGTACGTAACCTTTATTCGGCGCATGGACACACCCTCATTTACAGGCTATCTCCCCCAACCAGCGAACCAGGTTGCTAAGAGTTGATGATGGGGCCCCATCGTTCAACTAGTGACCAGGTTCTAGCCAATAAGAAGGTGGGATTGACAATCGCAGAGGTTATGTGGATACCGCTCTCCTGTCTGCCCTTGTCATTCCCATTCTAGAGCTGGTTGAAGCACGGTCTGCTATCTTGTGGCTTCTATTTCTGCCTTGCTTACCGTGGAGTGCACTATATTTATCACTGTACATAGTGTACATATTGCTGTTATAATTGGTGAAGGATAATATAAGTCTAAACTTTTTCTACTGTGTTTATTTGCTCCCATTACACCTGGGATAACAGGCCATTTGAAATCCTAGGTTGTAATATGGGTAGCCTGTCCGAGAGCTGGACTTAGAGAAACGGTTGAGCTTAGGGTGAAGCTTGTAGCAGGAACATTGTGTAGCTTGCTGTTTCGCTTCGCTTTACAAATTTTGCGTGTCAGTTGCTTATGATCAGCCTTGCTATTGTGTGATCGTTCAACAGCTCGCTACTAGCTTGTTCAGTGTGCTCGCTTCGCTACGGTCAATCTTGTGTGCAGTCGGCTTTGCTTGTATGCGTATTCTGCAATCGTACTGTGCATAGCTAAGCGTGTTCTGCAAATTAACGTGTTACGTTGGGGTATTCGTACTGTGCATAGCGAATAACTTATGCCACCTAGACGAGTCAGACGCCTGGTGTCGGCATATACTTTGCATAACCTACCTAAATTGTCCCTACAGCGTTGTTGGCAAATTGCTCGTTCCATTGGCATTCCCTATAAACGCACTCTCACAGCTGCGCAACTGCGTTCACTTATTGCTGACATACTTATTGAAGAAGAGATGGCACATCAAACTCCTCCCTCTACGGGAGCTAGGGAAAAAACTCTTATGTTCTCGCATGAGGAAGATGATACACCTACGGAGCAAAATGGTCAGTATGGTGCAGCTGGGTTGTCTCGAGGTGAATCAGCGTCGTTGGCACTTGAGCTGGCAAAAATCACGCTGGAGCAAACTAGGGAACAGAGAGCATTCGCAAGGGAAGAATTTGATAGGGAAAGAGAAAGGAGGCAGTTTTCGCATTCTGTAAACGATTTCAGTTTACAAAAAGCAGTACAGCTTGTTCCCCGCTTCAATGAGGCCGAACCAGAGCAATTTTTCGAAAGCTTCGAAAATCAGGCTCGAGCCTTGAGGTGGCCGGAACAGCACTGGGCAGCGTTGGTTCATACAGCATTATTGGGTAAGGCACAGGAATTTACGTCGGTATTAACTGACGCTGAATTCTCTGATTATCAAGGAGTGAAGACCACAGTGTTGGGAGCATATACATGTATCCCAGCTAAATATCGTAAGACCTTCAAATTGAACAGGCGGCAGCTTGGTCAATCCCTGGTGGACTTTGTGAGACAGCAAACCAAAGCTTTTACCAGCTGGTATAAAGCGAGTGGTGTCTCTAACTTTGAGGAGCTGGTGCAGCTTATTCTGATTGATAACCTGCTGGAGTCTGTGGGACCAGAGGTTCGTGTCTTTCTGCAGGATCGTGACTTAACCACTGCATTGGAGGCGGCCAGGTTGGCTGATACCTTCGAAACGAACCGCTCCTTGTCCGAGCGGTCCCGTCTCTCTTTTCAACAGTCTGGCGTGAGCAGAGATCGACAACATTGGAGAATGAAGTGCCAGCCGGAGGGAGAGCGTCTACGTCATCCAACCAAGTCACCTGGTGAGCCACGCTTCTCAACATATGGTCCCCCTGCGGAGAGGCAAACTACTTATGGAGCATCTCGACAACAATATCCAGAGAGGCACCAGCCAGAACGACACCACTTGCAACGTCATCAGGGAGTAAAGGGCAAGCCTGTCGTCTGCTTCAGGTGCAATAAAGTAGGTCACATCAGTTCCAACTGCCCCCAAAAACCTCAACCCATCGGGAAAATCTCTAATATCCCTAGTAACATGTCCCCTAGAGAAGTAGAAAAAGGTATGGCCCCTTATTATTGCGAAAGTCTTATTTCCCTTCAGGAAAACTCAGAACCAACTAAAGTAAATACCTTTAGAGATACTGGAGCATATTGCTCACTTGTCAGAGAAGGAATATTACCCCTTTCAGAGAATACTTCCTTGAATTCCTCAGTTTTATTGGAAGCCTATGGAGGAGCTATATATTCAGTTCCTTTGCATAAAATTTATGTACAGTGCAAATATTACACTGGGTACTTGACTGTAGGTATCTCAAAAGGATTTCCCATGAAAAATGCCATGTTATTACTGGGTAATAACATTACTACTGTTACTTCGTGTCCTGAACCTATAATGATTAATGCTTCTCCAGTGTTGGCCATAACTCGGGCAACATCCCAAGGGTTGTCTGGGGAGAATGTTGACCTATCCTTGGACGACTCCGATCTCGGAATAGCCACGTTGTTTTATGAGACACACCGGCCGGAGTCTCGTAAATCAAGTGAACAGACCCCGATCAAGCCTTCCTATTCCCAGGTTGCAGGATTGCCAGATGTCTCTGTTTCCATGCCCGAGGGACTGTCCTTCCGGGAGGAACAACGAAAGGACCCTTCTTTAAAATTCGCTTTTCAGGCAGCCATGGGTAAATCCTCTTGGGGTCATCCAGTCAAGTATGAAGTTAAAAATGATTATTTGGTTTGCACTGAGACTGGTAAGGAGAAAGAGGGCCGGCAATTATACGACAGGTTAGTGGTTCCAACCAAGTATAGACCTCAGATATTAAATATAGCTCATAATACGTCATCAGGAGGTCACTTAGGAATTACAAAAACCTTGTATAGAATCACAAAAGAATTTTATTGGCCAAAATTAAAGAAAGATGTGAAGAATCATATTAGGTGTTGCCGAGAATGTCAGCAAGTTGGAAAACCTGGACATTCCATTAAACCTGCACCTCTCCAACCCATACCTGCTGATGGAGAACCTTTTGCAGATTTAATTATAGATTGTGTAGGTCCACTACCTAAGTCAAAGTCTGGAAATCAGTATTTATTTACAATTATGGATAAAGTAACCAGATATCCTGAAGCGATCCCAATGCGTAGTATCAATACTAAAGCTATTCTCAAAGCTTTAACAAAATTCATTTCTTGTTTTGGCATTCCTAAAACTATACAAAGTGATCAAGGTACTAACTTCACTGCCAAAGCATTTAGGGAAGTATTAACTAGGTTAGGGATAATTCACAACTTATCCACTGCCTATCACCCTCAGTCCCAAGGCGCCTTGGAAAGATTCCACCAGACATTAAAAACAATGATGAGAAGTTTTTGCATGCACTTTCCGACAGATTGGGATGAATCTCTACCTTTGTTGCTGTTCTCAGTACGAGAGACGGTGCAAGAGTCTACAGGGTATAGTCCGTTTGAGCTGATCTTTGGGCACAATGTACGAGGTCCTCTTCGGGTGCTCAAAGAAGGATGGATGGGAGAAGACGTAAGCTCAGCACTCTACAACCCGTCTTCAAGGTTGCAGGTGGCACGTGAGTTGGCCACGGCTAACCTAAAGATAGCTCAAAGTAAGATGAAACAGAGGTATGACAAAAGTGCACAATTCCGCTCCTTCCATCCAGGAGACAAGGTGTTGGTGCAGGAACCTATACCTGGCCACACCTTGAAAGCTAGATTTACGGGACCTATGCAGATAGTAAGTAGATTATCTGATTTAAATTATGTGGTAGCTCCCATTGATAAGACCTCAAAAACAAAAACTTACCACATTAATCAAATCAAGGCCTTTCATACACCAGATAAAGTCCCAGTAATGACTCTGTCCTCTACCTCTGAGGACGACTCTGACTCTTTGCACTCTATCTCTGAAATTAATACTAAACTTTCAAATTCTGTCCTCCTCAAGGATCCTAGCCCGTTAATGGATGGATTATCTGAAATACAAGCAACCAATTTAACTGAGCTTCTACAGTCATATCCTAATATTTTTTCGGATGTGCCGAAAAAATGTACGTTAGGTTACCATGATGTAGATGTGGGAAAATCTAAACCAATTAAACTCTCCCCCTACAGAGCTAATCCTGAAAAGCAAAGGCTACTTCAGCAGGAAGTAGACTTCTTGTTAGAACATGGTTTAGTGGAGGAGTCATCTAGTCCATGGGCTTCACCGTGCATCCTAGTAAAAAAGGCTGATGGAGGGTTTCGTATGTGCACAGACTACCGTAAAGTGAACGAGGTCACAATCACAGATGCTTACCCTCTTCCTCGTCTGGATGACGTAATTGACTTTGTGGGTAAGGCTACTTTTGTGTCCAAATTAGATCTCCTTAAAGGTTACTATCAGGTACCTTTGACAGATAAGGCGAAGGAAATCTCTGCCTTCGTGATTCCAGGAGGTCATTATCAGTATACAGTTACCCCCTTCGGAATGAAAAATTCCCCCTCTTCATTCCAGAAACTCATCCATCAGGCTATTAAAGGACTTGAAGGCACGGCAGCATACCTAGATGATATTGTTGTGGTGTCTGATACTTGGGATCAACACCTACTTAGACTTAAAGCTCTGTTTGAGACCTTTAAGAATTCCCAATTAACAGTTAATTTATCTAAATCTTCCTTTGGCCAGGCCACTATCACTTTTCTAGGCCATGAAGTAGGTAGTGGTAATGTTGCACCTAAACTTGCTAAAGTTCTTTCGATTAAAGATTATCCAGTTCCTCATGATAGGAAATCTCTTCAACGTTTCCTAGGCATGATAGGATTTTACAGAAGATTCTGTAAGAATTTCTCAGATATTGTAGCCCCTCTTACCTCTCTTACCAGTCATAAAGTTCCCTTTAATTGGACGTCAGATTGTAACACTGCTTTTAATAAAGCAAAAAGATTATTGTGCTCTGCACCCATTCTCCTGTCTCCAGACTTCTCCAAACCTTTTTCATTACAGGTTGATGCTTGTGAGTCTGGGGTTGGGGCGGTACTATTACAAATCGGGAACAAGGAGCTGCAGCCAATCGCATACTTTTCAGCTAAGTTCCAGCCACATCAGAGAGCTTACTCTACCATTGAAAAAGAAGCCCTCGCGCTGGTAATGGCTTTGGAACATTTCGATGTTTATGTGGGCCAGACATCGCAGGTGGTCACAGTCTACAGTGATCACAACCCGTTAGTCTATCTCCAAGCCATGAAGAATCACAACACAAGGCTTATGCGTTGGACGCTCAGGCTGCAGCCCTACAACCTAAAAATAAATTATATTGCCGGCAAAGAAAATGTGTTGGCAGACTCTTTGTCAAGAGTCTAGTTTAATATTTTATTTAGGTTAGGATGTATTTGTGGTAACCCCCCTTTCAAGCTCTTTTTTTTATCCCCTGATGTGGGGTTTTTTTTTAGTGAGGGGATACGGGCTACCGTCCGCTTGTATCTTGGACCTATGTTGGCCTATCTGACTGCTGTCTCACTCTGAGTTTAGGGTTTGGCTTTTGGTCACTAGGAAAGCTGAGCTCTATCTAAGAGTTGGATGGTGGAGAGGATAGGCGGTCCCATTATTTGGTGCCATGGCGGCACGGTTACCACTGGGAGGTGGCAGCCTAATCCTGAGCCTTCTCGGGGGTGGGGGTGTGGCATGCAAAGAGTACGTAACCTTTATTCGGCGCATGGACACACCCTCATTTACAGGCTATCTCCCCCAACCAGCGAACCAGGTTGCTAAGAGTTGATGATGGGGCCCCATCGTTCAACTAGTGACCAGGTTCTAGCCAATAAGAAGGTGGGATTGACAATCGCAGAGGTTATGTGGATACCGCTCTCCTGTCTGCCCTTGTCATTCCCATTCTAGAGCTGGTTGAAGCACGGTCTGCTATCTTGTGGCTTCTATTTCTGCCTTGCTTACCGTGGAGTGCACTATATTTATCACTGTACATAGTGTACATATTGCTGTTATAATTGGTGAAGGATAATATAAGTCTAAACTTTTTCTACTGTGTTTATTTGCTCCCATTACACCTGGGATAACAGGCCATTTGAAATCCTAGGTTGTAATAGTGGTGAGGTGACCTTGAGCATGGACAATGCATTCGGGATTTTTGTAATGCTGTCAACAGTAGCCCAAGTATTTTGCGTCTCGATGGATGTCTTGAGTTCTGCTGGTGTTTGAGACGTCAGAATCTTGTCAAGTTTTTTAAGGAATACTGATTTCCTGGCCCTGAGGGCAGGAGATGACGTAACAGTAAACCCTTGAGCGGTAAGTGTAGTGGTGGCATCTGTAGTGAGTAGCTTCTCTGCTTCAGCATCATCGTGACACACAACAATGAATGCTTCTTTCAGGGACAAAATGGTGTTGAATTTAACTTGCAGTGCTCCTTGAACAACAGTTGCAAGAGCAATCTTCGTTGAATCATCAACAGTACCACTTGTTGGCTTGATCTTTACACGATTTGCGTAGCTCATCGTGTAAGTCAAGGTGAAGACGACGCTGGTAAGGTTCCCCTCCCCAACGGGGATCGTAGGGAGACAGAGTAGGGAAGACTTCACCCAGCTACAAGAGTGCAGAGGCCAACTGTCTGCCCTGGGGCAGGCAGCCAGCTACGCACCAAGTCCTGGAGCAGGATGAAGAGTTCCTCTTCTCTTGCCTGTTCTAGTTGCTGAGTGTCGAGGTCTGATCCTCCCAACCGGGAGCAGGTACGTCTTTCCAGTGCAGAAGCCAGTCGAAGAGTCCAGTGATGTCTAAAATTGTGCTCTGATCACTCCAATAGACGAGCAGAGAATAATATACAGAACATGAAGTAATCAGTCCCTCAGCGTCGGAGTTGGTTGCTACAAGTCCCTTTCCACCTGGCGTTAGTATATAAGCGGCAGCCTCCTTGCCTATGCTCCAGAATCTCCACAATCGCGGTGCTCTTCACACCAACTCCAAAACTGAGGGACTGATTACCTCATCTTCTGTATAGAGTTCTACTGTCTTCAAATTATGCCCTAGAATTTGTATTTATAAGCCACTGGATGGCGAAACGATGTTGCACATGTCTTAATATCATCAGGAGTAAGTTAGTCACTGTAAACAATAGAAATCACGATCTGTGCACTGAAATAATCCCACAGAATTATCATAATATAATCGTACTTCAGTTTTGACTATAAATTGATTAAGATACTTTTCATAGTGGGAATATTTCATTCTTCATAATATGGGACGTGATAATGATTCTCTTGTGATAATGATTCTCTTGTGATATTGATTCTCTTGTGATAATGATTCTCTTGTGATAATGATTCTCTTGTGATAATGATTCTCTTGTGATAATGATTCTCTTGTGATAATGATTCTCTTGTGATATTGATTCTCTTGTGATAATGATTCTCTTGTGATAATGATTCTCTTGTGATAATGATTCTCTTGTGATAATGATTCTCTTGTGGTAATGATTCTGTTGTGATAATGGTTCAGTTGAGATAATGGGTCTGTGGTGATAATGGTTTTGTTGTGGTAATGGTTCTGCTGTGGTAATTGTTGTCTTGTAATAATGGTTCTCTTGTGATAATGGTTCTCTTGTCATAATGATTATCTTGTGATAATGATTCTCTTGTGATAATGGTTCTATTGTGATAATGGTTCTATTGTGGTAATGGTTCTATTGTGGTAATGGTTCTATTGTGATAATGGTTCTCTTGTGGTAATGATTCTGTTGTGATAATGGTTCTGTTGTGGAAATGGATGTGTTGGGACAATGGTTCTGTTGTGGTAATGGTTCTGTTGCGGTAATGGTTCTGTTGTGGTAATGGTTCTGTTGCGGTAATGGTTTTCTTGTACTCACCTAATTTTACTCACCTAATTGTGGTTGCAGGGGTCGCGACTCATCTCCTGGCCCTGCCTCTTCACTGACCGCTACTAGGTCCTCTCTCTCTCTGCTTCCTGAGCTTTGTCATACCTCGTCTTAAAGCTATGTATGGTTCCTGCCTCCACTACTTCAAATGCTAGGCTATTCCACTTCCTGACGACTCTGTGACTGAAGTAATACTTCCTAACATCCCTGTGACTCGTCTGAGTCTTCAGCTTCCAATTGTGACCCCTTGTTTCTGTGTTCCCTCTCTGGAACATCCTATCTCTGTCCTCCTTGTCTATTCCACGCATTATTTTGTATGTTGTTATCATGTCTCCCCTGAACCTCCTGTCCTCTAGTGTCGTCAGTCCGATTTCCCTCAACCTTTCTTCGTAGAACATTCCCCCTGAGCTCCGGAACTAGCCTTGTTGCAAAGCTTTGTACTTGCTCTAGTTCCTTGACGTGCTTGACCAGCTGTGGGTTCCAAACTGGTGCTGCATACTCCAGTATGGGCCTGACGTACACAGTGAACAGTGTCTTGAACGATTCCTTACTAAGGTATTGGAACGCTATTCTCAGGTTTGTCAGGCGCCCGTATGCTGCAGCAGTTATTTGGTTGATGTGTGCCTCCGGAGACGTGCTCGGTGTTATACTCACCCCAAGATCTTTCTCCTTGAGTGAGGCTTGTAGCCTTTGTCCACCTTGTCTATACTCTGTCTGCGGTCTTCTTTGCCCTTCCCCAGTCTTAATTACTTTGCATAATGGTTCTCTTGTGTTAATGGGTATGTTGTGATAATGGTTCTCTTGTGGCAATGGTTCTGCTGTTTTAAAGGTTCAGTTTTGAAAATGGTTCTGTAGTGGTAATGGTTCAGGTGTAATAATCGTTCTGTTGTGATAATGGTTCTGTTGTGATAATGGTTCTCTAGTGATAATTGTTCTCTTGTGATAACGGTTCAGCTGCGATAATGGTTCAGTTGTAATAATGGTTCTCTGTTACGATAATGGTTCTGCTGTGATAATGGCTCAGTTTTCATAATGCTTCTGATGTGAAAATGGTTCTATTGTGATAATGGTTAGCTTGCGAAAATGGTTCAGGTCTGATAATGGTTCTGTTGTGATAATGGTTGGGCTATGATAATGGTTGGGATCTGATAATGGTTCAGTTGCGATAGTAGTTGGAATGTGATAATGGTTGGGTTGTGATAATGGTTGGGTTGTGATAATGGTTGGGTTGTGATAATGGTTGGGTTGTGATAATGGTTGGGTTGTGATAATGGTTGGGCTATGATGATGGTTGGGATCTGATAATGGTTGAGTTGCGATAGTGGTTGGAATGTGATAAGGGTTGGGTTGTGATAATGGATGGGTTGTGATAATGGTTGGGTTATGATAATGGTTGGGTTGTGATAAAGGTTGGGTTGTCATAATGGTTCGGTTGTGATAAAGGTTGGGTAGTCATAATGGTTGGGTTGTGATAATGGTTGGGTTGTCATAATGGTTGGGTTGTCATAACGGTTGGGTTGTGATAATGGTTGGGTTGTGATAAAGGTTGGGTTGTCATAATGGTTGGGTTATGATAATGGTTGGGTTGTGATAAAGGTTGGGTTGTCATAATGGTTGGGTTGTCATAATGGTTGGGTTGTCATAATGGTTGGGTTGTGATAATGGTTGGGTTGTCATAATGGTTGGGTTGTGATAAAGGTTGGGTTGTGATAATGGTTGGGTTGTGATAATGGTTGGGTTGTCATAATGGTTGGGTTGTGATAATGGTTGGGTTGTCATAATGGTTGGGTTGTCATAATGGTTGGGTTTTGATAATGGTTGGGTTGTGATAAAGGTTGGGTTGTCATAATGGTTGGGTTATGATAATGGTTGGGTTGTGATAAAGGTTGGGTTGTCATAATGGTTGGGTTGTCATAATGTTTGGGTTGTCATAATGGTTGGGTTGTAATAATGGGCTGAGGTGAGGTGCGTGTTACACTTGGGCTGAGGTGAGGTGCATGTTACACTTGGGCTGAGGTGAGGTGCATGTTACACTTGGGCTGAGGTGAGGTGCGTGTTACACTTGGGCTGAGGTGAGGTGCGTGTTACACTTGGGCTGAGGTGAGGTGCATGTTACACTTGGGCTGAGGTGAGGTGTGTGTTACACTTGGGCTGAGGTGAGGTGCGTGTTACACTTGGGCTGAGGTGAGGTGCGTGTTACACTTGGGCTGAGGTGAGGTGCATGTTACACTTGGGCTGAGGTGAGGTGCATGTTACACTTGGGCTGAGGTGAGGTGCGTGTTACACTTGGGCTGAGGTGAGGTGCGTGTTACACTTGGGCTGAGGTGAGGTGCATGTTACACTTGGGCTGAGGTGAGGTGCGTGTTACACTTGGGCTGAGGTGAGGTGCGTGTTACACTTGGGTTGAGGTGAGGTGCGTGTTACACTTGGGCTGAGGTGAGGTGCGTGTTACACTTGGGCTGAGGTGAGGTGCGTGTTACACTTGGGCTGAGGTGAGGTGCGTGTTACACTTGGGCTGAGGTGAGGTGCGTGTTACACTTGGGCTGAGGTGAGGTGCGTGTTACACTTGGGCTGAGGTGAGGTGCATGTTACACTTGGGCTGACGTGAGGTGCGTGTTACACTTGGGCTGAGGTGAGGTGCATGTTACACTTGGGGTGAGTTGAGGTGCATGTTACACTTGGGCTGACAAGAGGTGCGTGTTACACTTGGGCTGACGTGAGGTGCGTGTTACACTTGGGCTGAGGTGAGGTGCGTGTTACACTTGGGCTGAGGTGAGGTGCATGTTACACTTGGGCTGACGTGAGGTGCGTGTTACACTTGGGCTGAGGTGAGGTGCATGTTACACTTGGGCTGACGTGAGGTGCGTGTTACACTTGGGCTAAGGTGAGGTGCGTGTTACACTTGGGCTGAGGTGAGGTGCGTGTTACAATTGGGCTGAGGTGAGGTGCATGTTACACTTGGGCTGACGTGAGGTGCGTGTTACACTTGGGCTGAGGTGAGGTGCATGTTACACTTGGGCTGAGGTGAGGTGCATGTTACACTTGGGCTGACGTGAGGTGCGTGTTACACTTGGGCTGAGGTGAGGTGCGTGTTACACTTGGGCTGAGGTGAGGTGCGTGTTACACTTGGGCTGAGGTGAGGTGCATGTTACACTTGGGCTGATGCCAGGTGCGTGTTACACTTGGGCTGACGTGAGGTGCGTGTTACACTTGGGCTGAGGTGAGGTGCGTGTTACACTTGGGCTGAGGTGAGGTGCGTGTTACACTTGGGCTGAGGTGAGGTGTGTGTTACACTTGGGCTGACGTGAGGTGCGTGTTACACTTGGGCTGACGTGAGGTGCGTGTTACACTTGGGCTGAGGTGAGGTGCGTGTTACACTTGGGCTGAGGTGAGGTGCGTGTTACACTTGGGCCGAGGTGAGGTGCGTGTTACACTTGGGCTGACGTGAGGTGCGTGTTACAATTGGGCTGAAGTGAGGTGCGTGTTACACTTGGGCTGAGGTGAGGTGCTTCTTGTGTTACACGTGGGCTGAGGTGAGGTGCTTCTTGTGTTACACTTGGGCAGAGGTGAGGTGCTTCTTGTGTTACACTTGGGCTGAGGTGAGGTGCTTCTTGTGTTACACTTGGGCAGAGGTGAGGTGCTTCTTGTGTTACACTTGGACTGAGGTGAGGTGCTTCTTGTGTTACACTTGGACTGAGGTGAGGTGCTTCTTGTGTTACACTTGGACTGAGGTGAGGTGCTTCTTGTGTTACACTTGGACTGAGGTGAGGTGCTTCTTGTGTTACACTTGGTCTGAGGTGAGTTGCTTCTTGTGTTACACTTGGATTGAGGTGAGGTGCTTCTTTTGTTACACTTGGTCTGAGGTGAGGTGCTTCTTGTGTTACACTTGGACTGAGGTGAGGTGCTTCTTGTGTTACACTTGGACTGAGGTGAGGTGCTTCTTGTGTTACACTTGGACTGAGGTGAGGTGCTTCTTGTGTTACACTTGGACTGAGGTGAGGTGCTTCTTGTGTTACACTTGGACTGAGGTGAGGTGCCTCTTGTGTTACACTTGGGCTGAGGTGAGGTGCTTCTTGTGTTACACTTGGGCTGAGGTGAGGTGCTTCTTGTGTTACACTTGGGCTGAGGTGAGGTGCTTCTTGTGTTACACTTGGACTGAGGTGAGGTGCTTCTTGTGTTACACTTGGACTGAGGTGAGGTGCTTCTTGTGTTACACTTGGGCTGAGGTGAGGTGCCTCTTGTGTTACACTTGGGGTGAGGTGAGGTGCTTCTTGTGTTACACTTGGGCTGAGGTGAGGTGCTTCTTGTGTTACACTTGGGCTGAGGTGAGGTGCTTCTTGTGTTACACTTGGGCTGAGGTGAGGTGCTTCTTGTGTTACACTTGGGCTGAGGTGAGGTGCTTCTTGTGTTACACTTGGGCTGAGGTGAGGTGCTTCTTGTGTTACACTTGGGCTGAGGTGAGGTGCTTCTTGTGTTACACTTGGGCTGAGGTGAGGTGCTTCTTGTGTTACACTTGGGCTGAGGTGATGTGCCTCTTGTGTTACACTTGGGCTGAGGTGAGGTGCTTCTTGTGTTACACTTGGGCTGAGGTGAGGTGCTTCTTTTGTTACACTTGGGCTGAGGTGAGGTGATTCTTGTGTTACACTTGGACTGAGGTGAGATGCCTCTTGTGTTACACTTGGGCTGAGGTGAGGTGCCTCTTGTGTTACACTTGGACTGAGGTGAGGTGCTTCTTGTGTTACACTTGGACTGAGGTGAGGTGCTTCTTGTGTTACACTTGGACTGAGGTGAGATGCCTCTTGTGTTACACTTGGGCTGAGGTGAGGTGCCTCTTGTGTTACACTTCGGCTGAGGTGAGGTGCTTCTTGTGTTACACTTGGACTGAGGTGAGGTGCTTCTTGTGTTACACTTGGGCTGAGGTGAGGTGCTTCTTGTGTTACACTTGGACTGAGGTGAGGTGCTTCTTGTGTTACACTTGGACTGAGGTGAGGTGCTTCTTGTGTTACACTTGGGCTGAGGTTAGGTGCTTCTTGTGTTACACTTGGACTGAGGTGAGGTGCTTCTTGTGTTACACTTGGACTGACGTGAGGTGCGTGTTACACTTGGGCTGAGGTGAGGTGCGTGTTACACTTGGGCTGAGGTGAGGTGCGTGTTATACTTGGGCTGAGGTGAGATGCGTGTTACACTTGGGCTGAGGTAAGTTGCGTGTTACACTTGGGCTGACGTGAGGTGCGTGTTACACTTGGGCTGAGGTGAGGTGCGTGTTACACTTGGGCTGAGGTGAGGTGCGTTTTACACTTGGGCTGAGGTGAGGTGCGTGTTACAATTGGGCTGAAGTGAGGTGCGTGTTACACTTGGGCTGACGTGAGGTGCGTGTTACACTTGGGCTGAGGTGAGGTGCGTGTTACACTTGGGCTGAGGTGAGGTGCGTTTTACACTTGGGCTGAGGTGAGGTGCGTGTTACACTTGGGCAGACGTGAGGTGCGTGTTACACTTGGGCTGAGGTGAGGTGCGTGTTACACTTGGGCTGAGGTGAGGTGCGTGTTACACTTGGGCTGAGGTGAGGTGCGTGTTACACTTGGGCAGAGGTGAGGTGCATGTTACACTTGGGCAGACGAGAGGTGCGTGTTACACTTGGGCTAAGGTGAGGTGCCTGTTACACTTGGGCTGAAGTGAGGTGCGTGTTACACTTGGGCTGAGGTGAGGTGCGTTTTACACTTGGGCTGAGGTGAGGTGCCTGTTACGCTTCGGCTGACGTGAGGTGCGTGTTACACTTGGGCTGAGGTGAGGTGCCTGTTACACTTGGGCTGAGGTGAGGTGCGTGTTACACTTGGGCTGAGGTGAGGTGCGATTTACACTTTGGCTGAGGTGAGGTGCGTGTTACACTTGGACTGAGGTGAGGTGCGTGTTGCACTTGGGCTGAGGTGAGGTGCGTGTTACACTTGGACTGAGGTGAGGTGCGTGTTGCACTTGGGCTGAGGTGAGGTGCGTGTTACACTTGGACTGAGGTGAGGTGCGTGTTGCACTTGGGCTGAGGTGAGGTGCGTGTTACACTTGGACTGAGGTGAGGTGCGTGTTACACTTGGACTGAAGTGAGGTGCGTGTTACACTTGGGCTGACGTGAGGTGCGATTTACACTTGGGCTGAGGTGAGGTGCGTGTTACACTTGGGCTGAGGTGAGGTGCATGTTGCACTTGGGCTGAGGTGAGGTGCGTGTTACACTTGGACTGAGGTGAGGTGCGTGTTGCACTTGGGCTGAGGTGAGGTGCGTGTTACACTTGGGCTGAGGTGAGGTGCGTGTTACACTTGGGCTGACGTGAGGTGCGATTTACACTTGGGCTGAGGTGAGGTGCGTGTTACACTTGGACTGAGGTGAGGTGCGTGTTGCACTTGGGCTGAGGTGAGGTGCTTCTTGTGTTACACTTGGGCTGAGGTGAGGTGCTTCTTGTGTTACACTTGGGCTGAGGTGAGGTGCTTCTTGTGTTACACTTGGGCTGAGGTGAGGTGCCTCTTGTGTTACACTTGGGCTGAGGTGAGGTGCTTCTTGTGTTACACTTGGGCTGAGGTGAGGTGCCTCTTGTGCTACACTTCGGCTGAGGTGAGATGCCTCTTGTGTTACACTTGGGCTGACGTGAGGTGCGTGTTACACTTGGGCTGAGGTGAGGTGCGTGTTACAATTGGGCTGAAGTGAGGTGCGTGTTACACTTGGGCTGAGGTGAGGTGCTTCTTGTGTTACACTTGGGCTGAGGTGAGGTGCGTGTTACACTTGGGCTGACGTGAGGTGCATGTTACACTTGGGCTGACGTGAGATGCGTGTTACACTTGGGCTGAGATGAGGTGCGTGTTACACTTGGGCTGAGGTGAGGTGCGTGTTACACTTGGGCTGAGGTGAGGTGCGTGTTACACTTGGGCTGAGGTGAGGTGTGTGTTACAATTGGGCTGAGGTGAGGTGCGTGTTACACTTGGGCGGAGGTGAGGTGCGTGTTACACTTGGGCTGAGGTGAGGTGCGTGTTACACTTGGGCTGAGGTGACGTGCGTGTTACACTTGGGTTGAGGAGAGGTGCGTGTTACACTTGGGCTGAGCTGAGCTGCGTGTTACACTTGGGCTGACGTGAGGTGCGGGTTACACATGGGTTGAGGTGATGCGTGTTAAACTTGGGCTGAGGTGAGGTGCGTGTTACACTTGGGCTGAGGTGAGGTGCGTGTTACACTTGGGCTGAGGTGAGGTGCGTGTTACACTTGGGCTGAGGTGAGGTGCGTGTTACACTTGGGCTGAGGTGAGGTGCGTGTTACACTTGGGCTGAGGTGAGGTGCGTGTTACGCTTGGGCTGAGGTGAGGTGCGTGTTACACTTGGGCTGAGGTGAGGTGCGTGTTACACTTGGGATGAGGTGAGGTGCGTGTTACACTTGGGCTGACGTGAGGTGCGTGTTACACTTGGGCTGAGGTGAGGTGCGTGTTACACTTGGGCTGAGTACAGGTGAGTGTTACACTTGGGCTGAGGTGAGGTGCGTGTTACACTTGGGCTGAGGTGAGGTGTGTGTTACACTTGGGCTGAGGTGAGTTACACTTGGCTGAGGTGAGCGTGTTACACTTGGGCTGAGTGAGGTGCTTGTTACACTTGGGCTGTGAGGTGCGTGTTACACTTGGGCTAAGGTGAGGTGCGTGTTACACTTGGGCTGAGGTGAGGTGCGTGTTACAATTGGGCTGAGGTGAGGTGCGTTTTACACTTGGGCTGACGTGAGGTGCGTGTTACACTTGGGCTGAGGTGAGGTGCCTGTTACACTTGGGCTGAGGTGAGGTGCGTGTTACACTTCGCTGACGTGAGGCTTTACACTTGCGTTTTACACTTGGACTGAGGTGAGGTGCGTGTTACACTTGGGCTGAGGTGAGGTGCGTGTTACACTTGGGCTGAGGTGAGGTGCATTTTTCACTTGGGCTGAGGTGAGGTGCGTGTTACACTTGGGCAGAGGTGAGGTGCGTGTTACACTTGGGCTGAGGTGAGGTGCGTGTTACACTTGGGCTGAGGTGATGCGTGTTAAACTTGGGCTGAGGTGAGGTGCGTGTTACACTTGGGCTGAGGTGAGGTGCTTGCTACACTTGGGCTGAGGTGAGGTGCGTGTTACACTTGGGCTGAGGTGAGGTGCATGTTACACTTAGGCTAAGGTGAGGTGCGTGTTACACATGGGCTGAGGTGAGGTGCGTGTTACACTTGGGCTGAGGTGAGGTGCGTGTTACACTTGGGCTGAGGTGAGGTGCGTGTTACACTTGGGCTGAGGTGAGGTGCGTGTTACACTTGGGCTGAGGTGAGGTGGGTGTTACACTTGGGCTGAGGTGAGGTGCGTGTTACACTTGGGCTGAGGTGAGGTGCGTGTTACACTTGGGCTGAGGTGAGGTGCGTGTTACACTTGGGCTGAGGTGAGGTGCGTGTTACACTTGGGCTGAGGTGAGGTGCGTGTTACACTTGGGCTGAGGTGAGGTGCGTGTTACACTTGGGCTGAGGTGAGGTGCGTGTTACACTTGGGCTGACGTGAGTTGCGTCTTACACTTGGGCTGACGTGAGGTGCGTGTTACACATGGGCTGAGGTGAGATGCGTGTTACACTTGGGCAGAGGTGAGGTGCGTGTTACACTTGGGCTGAGGTGAGGTGCGTGTTACACTTGGGCTGAGGTGAGGTGCGTGTTACACTTGGACTGAGGTGAGGTGAGTGTTACACTTGGGCTGAGGTGAGGTGCGTGTTACACTTGGGCTGAGGTGAGGTGCGTGTTACACTTGGGCTGAGGTGAGGTGCGTGTTACAGTTGGGCTGACGTGAGGTGCGTGTTACAATTGGGCTGAAGTGAGGTGCGTGTTACAGTTGGGCTGACGTGAGGTGCGTGTTACACTTGGGCTGACGTGACTTGCGTGTTACACTTGGGCTGAGGTGAGGTGCGTGTTACACTTGGGCTGAGGTGAGGTGCGTGTTACACTTGGGCTGAGGTGAGGTGCGTGTTACACTTGGGCTGACATGAGGTGCGTGTTACACTTGCGCTGAGGTGAGGTGCGTGTTACACTTGGGCTGACGTGAGGTGCGTGTTACACTTGGGCTGAGGTGAGGTGCGTGTTACACTTTGGCTGACGTGAGGTGCGTGTTACACTTGGGCTGAGGTGAGGTGCGTCTTACACTTGGGCTGAGGTGAGGTGCGTGTTACACTTGGGCTGAGGTGAGGTGCGTGTTACACTTGGGCTGAGGTGAGGTGCGTGTTACACTTGGGCTGAGGTGAGGTGCGTGTTACACTTGGGCTGAGGTGAGGTGCGTGTTACACTTGGGCTGAGGTGAGGTGCGTGTTACACTTGGGCTGAGGTGAGGTGCGTGTTACACTTGGGCTGAAGTGAGGTGCGTGTTACACTTGGGCTGAGGTGAGGTGCGTGTTACACTTGGGCTGACGTGAGGTGCGTGTTACACTTGGGCTGAGGTGAGGTGCGTGTTACACTTGGGCTGAGGTGAGGTGCGTGTTACACTTGGGCTGAGGTGAGGTGCGTGTTACACTTGGGCTGAGGTGAGGTGCGTGTTACACTTGGGCTGAGGTGAGGTGCGTGTTACACTTGGGCTGAGGTGAGGTGCGTGTTACACTTGGGCTGAGGTGAGGTGCGTGTTACACTTGGGCTGAGGTGAGGTGCGTGTTACACTTGGGCTGAGGTGAGGTGCGTGTTACACTTGGGCTGACGTGAGGTGCATGTTACACTTGGGCTGACGTGAGGTGCGTGTTACACTTGGGCTGACGTGAGGTGCGTGTTACACTTGGGCTGAGGTGAGGTGCGTGTTACACTTGGGCTGAGGTGAGGTGCGTGTTACACTTGGGCTGAGGTGAGGTGCGTGTTACACTTGGGCTGAGGTGAGGTGCGTGTTACACTTGGGCTGAGGTGAGGTGCGTGTTACACTTGGGCTGACGTGAGGTGCGTGTTACACTTGGGCTGAGGTGAGGTGCGTGTTACACTTGGGCTGAGGTGAGGTGCGTGTTACACTTGGGCTGAGGTGAGGTGCGTGTTACACTTGGGCTGAGGTGAGGTGCGTGTTACACTTGGGCTGAGGTGAGGTGCGTGTTACACTTGAGGTGCCTGTTACACTTGGGCTGAGGTGAGGTGCGTGTTACACTTGGGCTGACGTGAGGTGCGTGTTACACTTGGGCTGAGGTGAGGTGCGTGTTACACTTGGGCTGAGGTGAGGTGCGTGTTACACTTGGGCTGAGGTGAGGTGCGTGTTACACTTGGGCTGAGGTGAGGTGCGTGTTACACTTGGGCTGAGGTGAGGTGCGTGTTACACTTGGGCTGAGGTGAGGTGCGTGTTACACTTGGGCTGAGGTGAGGTGCGTGTTACACTTGGGCTGAGGTGAGGTGCGTGTTACACTTGGGCTGAGGTGAGGTGCGTGTTACACTTGGGCTGACGTGAGGTGCGTGTTACACTTGGGCTGAGGTGAGGTGCGTGTTACACTTGGGCTGAGGTGAGGTGCGTGTTACACTTGGGCTGAGGTGAGGTGCGTGTTACACTTGGGCTGAGGTGAGGTGCGTGTTACACTTGGGCTGACGTGAGGTGCGTGTTACACTTGGGCTGAGGTGAGGTGCGTGTTACACTTGGGCTGAGGTGAGGTGCGTGTTACACTTGGGCTGAGGTGAGGTGCGTGTTACACTTGGGCTGAGGTGAGGTGCGTGTTACACTTGGGCTGACGTGAGGTGCGTGTTACACTTGGGCTGACATGAGGTGCGTGTTACACTTGGGCTGAGGTGAGGTGCGTGTTACACTTGGGCTGAGGTGAGGTGCGTGTTACACTTGGGCTGACGTGAGGTGCGTGTTACACTTGGGCTGAGGTGAGGTGCGTGTTACACTTGGGCTGAGGTGAGGTGCGTGTTACACTTGGGCTGAGGTGAGGTGCGTGTTACACTTGGGCTGAGGTGAGGTGCGTGTTACACTTGGGCTGAGGTGAGGTGCGTGTTACACTTGGGCTGAGGTGAGGTGCGTGTTACACTTGGGCTGAGGTGAGGTGCGTGTTACACTTGGGCTGAGGTGAGGTGCGTGTTACACTTGGGCTGAGGTGAGGTGCGTGTTACACTTGGGCTGAGGTGAGGTGCGTGTTACACTTGGGCTGAGGTGAGGTGCGTGTTACACTTGGGCTGAGGTGAGGTGCGTGTTACACTTGGGCTGACGTGAGGTGCGTGTTACACTTGGGCTGACGTGAGGTGCGTGTTACACTTGGGCTGACGTGAGGTGCGTGTTACACTTGGGCTGAGGTGAGGTGCGTGTTACAATTGGGCTGAATTGAGGTGCGTGTTACACTTGGGTTGACGTGAGGTGCGTGTTACACTTGGGCTGAGGTGAGGTGCGTGTTACACTTGGGCTGAGGTGAGGTGCGTGTTACACTTGGGCTGAGGTGAGGTGCGTGTTACACTTGGGCTGAGGTGAGGTGCGTGTTACACTTGGGCTGACGTGAGGTACGTGTTACACTTGGGCTGAGGTGAGGTGCGTGTTACACTTGGGCTGAGGTGAGGTGCGTGTTACACTTGGGCTGAGGTGAGGTGCGTGTTACACTTGGGCTGAGGTGACTTGCGTGTTACACTTGGGCTGAGGTGAGGTGCGTGTTACACTTGGGCTGAGGTGAGGTGCGTGTTACACTTGGGCTGAGGTGAGGTGCGTGTTACACTTGGGCTGAGGTGAGGTGCGTGTTACACTTGGGCTGAGGTGAGGTGCGTGTTACACTTGGGCTGAGGTGAGGTGCGTGTTACACTTGGGCTGAGGTGAGGTGCGTGTTACACTTGGGCTGAGGTGAGGTGCGTGTTACACTTGGGCTGAGGTGAGGTGCGTGTTACACTTGGGCTGAGGTGAGGTGCGTGTTACACTTGGGCTGAGGTGAGGTGCGTGTTACACTTGGGCTGAGGTGAGGTGCGTGTTACACTTGGGCTGAGGTGAGGTGCGTGTTACACTTGGGCTGAGGTGAGGTGCGTGTTACACTTGGGCTGACGTGAGGTGCGTGTTACACTTGGGCTGAGGTGAGGTGCGTGTTACACTTGGGCTGAGGTGAGGTGCGTGTTACACTTGGGCTGAGGTGAGGTGCGTGTTACACTTGGGCTGACGTGAGGTGCGTGTTACACTTGGGCTGAGGTGAGGTGCGTGTTACACTTGGGCTGAGGTGAGGTGCGTGTTACACTTGGGCTGAGGTGAGGTGCGTGTTACACTTGGGCTGAGGTGAGGTGCGTGTTACACTTGGGCTGAGGTGAGGTGCGTGTTACACTTGGGCTGAGGTGAGGTGCGTGTTACACTTGGGCTGAGGTGAGGTGCGTGTTACACTTGGGCTGAGGTGAGGTGCGTGTTACACTTGGGCTGAGGTGAGGTGCGTGTTACACTTGGGCTGAGGTGAGGTGCGTGTTACACTTGGGCTGAGGTGAGGTGCGTGTTACACTTGGGCTGAGGTGAGGTGCGTGTTACACTTGGGCTGAGGTGAGGTGCGTGTTACACTTGGGCTGAGGTGAGGTGCGTGTTACACTTGGGCTGAGGTGAGGTGCGTGTTACACTTGGGCTGAGGTGAGGTGCGTGTTACACTTGGGCTGAGGTGAGGTGCGTGTTACACTTGGGCTGAAGTGAGGTGCGTGTTACACTTGGGCTGAGGTGAGGTGCGTGTTACACTTGGCTGAGGTGAGGTGCGTGTTACACTTGGGCTGAGGTGAGGTGCGTGTTACACTTGGGCTAGGGTGACGTGCGTGTTACACTTGGGCTGAGGTGAGGTGCGTGTTACACTTGGGCTGAGGTGAGGTGCGTGTTACACTTGGGCTGAGGTGAGGTGCGTGTTACACTTGGGCTGAAGTGAGGTGCGTGTTACACTTGGGCTGAGGTGAGGTGCGTGTTACACTTGGGCTGAGGTGAGGTGCGTGTTACACTTGGGCTGAGGTGAGGTGCGTGTTACACTTGGGCTGAGGTGAGGTGCGTGTTACACTTGGGCTGAGGTGAGGTGCGTGTTACACTTGGGCTGAGGTGAGGTGCGTGTTACACTTGGGCTGAGGTGAGGTGCGTGTTACACTTGGGCTGAGGTGAGGTGCGTGTTACACTTGGGCTGAGGTGAGGTGCGTGTTACACTTGGGCTGAGGTGAGGTGCGTGTTACACTTGGGCTGAAGTGAGGTGCGTGTTACACTTGGGCTGAGGTGAGGTGCGTGTTACACTTGGGCTGAGGTGAGGTGCGTGTTACACTTGGGCTGAGGTGAGGTGCGTGTTACACTTGGGCTGAGGTGAGGTGCGTGTTACACTTGGGCTGAGGTGAGGTGCGTGTTACACTTGGGCTGAGGTGAGGTGCGTGTTACACTTGGGCTGAGGTGAGGTGCGTGTTACACTTGGGCTGAGGTGAGGTGCGTGTTACACTTGGGCTGAGGTGAGGTGCGTGTTACACTTGGGCTGAGGTGAGGTGCGTGTTACACTTGGGCTGAGGTGAGGTGCGTGTTACACTTGGGCTGACGTGAGGTGCGTGTTACACTTGGGCTGACGTGAGGTGCGTGTTACACTTGGGCTGATGTGAGGTGCGTGTTACACTTGGGCTGAGGTGAGGTGCGTGTTACACTTGGGCTGACGTGAGGTGCGTGTTACACTTGGGCTGAGGTGAGGTGCGTGTTACACTTGGGCTGAGGTGAGGTGCGTGTTACACTTGGGCTGAGGTGAGGTGCGTGTTACACTTGGGCTGAGGTGAGGTGCGTGTTACACTTGGGCTGAGGTGAGGTGCGTGTTACACTTGGGCTGAGGTGAGGTGCGTGTTACACTTGGGCTGAGGTGAGGTGCGTGTTACACTTGGGCTGAGGTGAGGTGCGTGTTACACTTGGGCTGAGGTGAGGTGCGTGTTACACTTGGGCTGAGGTGAGGTGCGTGTTACACTTGGGCTGAGGTGAGGTGCGTGTTACACTTGGGCTGACGTGAGGTGCGTGTTACACTTGGGCTGAGGTGAGGTGCGTGTTACACTTGGGCTGAGGTGAGGTGCGTGTTACACTTGGGCTGAGGTGAGGTGCGTGTTACACTTGGGCTGAGGTGAGGTGCGTGTTACACTTGGGCTGAGGTGAGGTGCGTGTTACACTTGGGCTGAGGTGAGGTGCGTGTTACACTTGGGCTGAGGTGAGGTGCGTGTTACACTTGGGCTGAGGTGAGGTGCGTGTTACACTTGGGCTGACGTGAGGTGCGTGTTACACTTGGGCTGAGATGAGGTGCGTGTTACACTTGGGCTGAGGTGAGGTGCGTGTTACACTTGGGCTGAGGTGAGGTGCGTGTTACACTTGGGCTGAGTTGAGGTGCGTGTTACACTTGGGCTGAGGTGAGGTGCGTGTTACACTTGGGCTGAGGTGAGGTGCGTGTTACACTTGGGCTGAGGTGAGGTGCGTGTTACACTTGGGCTGAGGTGAGGTGCGTGTTACACTTGGGCTGAGGTGAGGTGCCTGTTACACTTGGGCTGAGGTGAGGTGCGTGTTACACTTGGGCTGAGGTGAGGTGCGTGTTACACTTGGGCTGAGGTGAGGTGCGTGTTACACTTGGGCTGAGGTGAGGTGCGTGTTACACTTGGGCTGAGGTGAGGTGCGTGTTACACTTGGGCTGAGGTGAGGTGCGTGTTACACTTGGGCTGAGGTGAGGTGCGTGTTACACTTGGGCTGAGGTGAGGTGCGTGTTACACTTGGGCTGAGGTGAGGTGCGTGTTACACTTGGGCTGAGGTGAGGTGCGTGTTACACTTGGGCTGAGGTGAGGTGCGTGTTACACTTGGGCTGAGGTGAGGTGCGTGTTACACTTGGGCTGAGGTGAGGTGCGTGTTACACTTGGGCTGAGGTGAGGTGCGTGTTACACTTGGGCTGAGGTGAGGTGCGTGTTACACTTGGGCTGAAGTGAGGTGCGTGTTACACTTGGGCTGACGTGAGGTGCGTGTTACACTTGGGCTGAGGTGAGGTGCGTGTTACACTTGGGCTGACGTGAGGTGCGTGTTACACTTGGGCTGAGGTGAGGTGCGTGTTACACTTGGGCTGAGGTGAGGTGCGTGTTACACTTGGGCTGAGGTGAGGTGCGTGTTACACTTGGGCTGAGGTGAGGTGCGTGTTACACTTGGGCTGAGGTGAGGTGCGTGTTACACTTGGGCTGAGGTGAGGTGCGTGTTACACTTGGGCTGAGGTGAGGTGCGTGTTACACTTGGGCTGAGGTGAGGTGCGTGTTACACTTGGGCTGACGTGAGGTGCGTGTTACACTTGGGCTGAGGTGAGGTGCGTGTTACACTTGGGCTGAGGTGAGGTGCGTGTTACACTTGGGCTGAGGTGAGGTGCGTGTTACACTTGGGCTGAGGTGAGGTGCGTGTTACACTTGGGCTGAGGTGAGGTGCGTGTTACACTTGGGCTGACGTGAGGTGCGTGTTACACTTGGGCTGAGGTGAGGTGCGTGTTACACTTGGGCTGAGGTGAGGTGCGTGTTACACTTGGGCTGAGGTGAGGTGCGTGTTACACTTGGGCTGAGGTGAGGTGCGTGTTACACTTGGGCTGAGGTGAGGTGCGTGTTACACTTGGGCTGAGGTGAGGTGCGTGTTACACTTGGGCTGAGGTGAGGTGCGTGTTACACTTGGGCTGAGGTGAGGTGCGTGTTACACTTGGGCTGAGGTGAGGTGCGTGTTACACTTGGGCTGAGGTGAGGTGCGTGTTACACTTGGGCTGAGGTGAGGTGCGTGTTACACTTGGGCTGAGGTGAGGTGCGTGTTACACTTGGGCTGAGGTGAGGTGCGTGTTACACTTGGGCTGACGTGAGGTGCGTGTTACACTTGGGCTGAGGTGAGGTGCGTGTTACACTTGGGCTGAGGTGAGGTGCGTGTTACACTTGGGCTGAGGTGAGGTGCGTGTTACACTTGGGCTGAGGTGAGGTGCGTGTTACACTTGGGCTGAGGTGAGGTGCGTGTTACACTTGGGCTGAGGTGAGGTGCGTGTTACACTTGGGCTGAGGTGAGGTGCGTGTTACACTTGGGCTGAGTTGAGGTGCGTGTTACACTTGGGCTGAGGTGAGGTGCGTGTTACACTTGGGCTGAGGTGAGGTGCGTGTTACACTTGGGCTGAAGTGAGGTGCGTGTTACACTTGGGCTGAGGTGAGGTGCGTGTTACACTTGGGCTGAGGTGAGGTGCGTGTTACAATTGGGCTGAGGTGAGGTGCGTGTTACACTTGGGCTGAGGTGAGGTGCGTGTTACACTTGGGCTGAGGTGAGGTGCGTGTTACACTTGGGCTGACATGAGGTGCGTGTTACACTTGCGCTGAGGTGAGGTGCGTGTTACACTTGGGCTGAGGTGAGGTGCGTGTTACACTTGGGCTGAGGTGAGGTGCGTGTTACACTTGGGCTGAGGTGAGGTGCGTGTTACACTTGGGCTGAGGTGAGGTGCGTGTTACACTTGGGCTGAGGTGAGGTGCGTGTTACACTTGGGCTGAGGTGAGGTGCGTGTTACACTTGGGCTGAGGTGAGGTGCGTGTTACACTTGGGCTGAGGTGAGGTGCGTGTTACACTTGGGCTGAGGTGAGGTGCGTGTTACACTTGGGCTGAGGTGAGGTGCGTGTTACACTTGGGCTGAGGTGAGGTGCGTGTTACACTTGGGCTGAGGTGAGGTGCGTGTTACACTTGGGCTGAGGTGAGGTGCGTGTTACACTTGGGCTGAGGTGAGGTGCGTGTTACACTTGGGCTGAGGTGAGGTGCGTGTTACACTTGGGCTGAGGTGAGGTGCGTGTTACACTTGGGCTGACGTGAGGTGCGTGTTACACTTGGGCTGAGGTGAGGTGCGTGTTACACTTGGGCTGAGGTGAGGTGCGTGTTACACTTGGGCTGAGGTGAGGTGCGTGTTACACTTGGGCTGAGGTGAGGTGCGTGTTACACTTGGGCTGACGTGAGGTGCGTGTTACACTTGGGCTGAGGTGAGGTGCGTGTTACACTTGGGCTGAGGTGAGGTGCGTGTTACACTTGGGCTGAGGTGAGGTGCGTGTTACACTTGGGCTGAGGTGAGGTGCGTGTTACACTTGGGCTGAGGTGAGGTGCGTGTTACACTTGGGCTGAGGTGAGGTGCGTGTTACACTTGGGCTGAGGTGAGGTGCGTGTTACACTTGGACTGAGGTGAGGTGCGTTTTACACTTGGGCTGACGTGAGGTGCGTGTTACACTTGGGCTGAGGTGAGGTGCGTGTTACACTTGGGCTGAGGTGAGGTGCGTGTTACACTTGGGCTGAGGTGAGGTGCGTGTTACACTTGGGCTGAGGTGAGGTGCGTGTTACACTTGGGCTGAGGTGAGGTGCGTGTTACACTTGGGCTGAGGTGAGGTGCGTGTTACACTTGGGCTGAGGTGAGGTGCGTGTTACACTTGGGCTGAGGTGAGGTGCGTGTTACACTTGGGCTGAGGTGAGGTGCGTGTTACACTTGGGCTGAGGTGAGGTGCGTGTTACACTTGGGCTGAGGTGAGGTGCGTGTTACACTTGGGCTGAGGTGAGGTGCGTGTTACACTTGGGCTGAGGTGAGGTGCGTGTTACACTTGGGCTGACGTGAGGTGCGTGTTACGCTTGGGCTGAGGTGAGGTGCGTGTTACACTTGGGCTGAGGTGAGGTGCGTGTTACACTTGGGCTGAGGTGAGGTGCGTGTTACACTTGGGCTGAGGTGAGGTGCGTGTTACACTTGGGCTGACGTGAGGTGCGTGTTACACTTGGGCTGAGATGAGGTGCGTGTTACACTTGGGCTGAGGTGAGGTGCGTGTTACACTTGGGCTGAGGTGAGGTGCGTGTTACACTTGGGCTGAGGTGAGGTGCGTGTTACACTTGGGCTGAGGTGAGGTGCGTGTTACACTTGGGCTGACATGAGGTGCGTGTTACACTTGGGCTGAGGTGAGGTGCGTGTTACACTTGGGCTGAGGTGAGGTGCGTGTTACACTTGGGCTGAGGTGAGGTGCGTGTTACACTTGGGCTGAGGTGAGGTACGTGTTACACTTGGGCTGAGGTGAGGTGTGTGTTACACTTAGGCTGAGGTGAGGTGCGTGTTACACTTGGGCTGATGTGAGGTGCGTGTTACACTTGGGCTGAGGTGAGGTGCGTGTTACACTTGGGCTGAGGTGAGGTGCGTGTTACACTTGGGCTGAGGTGAGGTGCGTGTTACACTTGGGCTGAGGTGAGGTGCGTGTTGCACTTGGGCTGAGGTGAGGTGCGTGTTACACTTGGGCTGACGTGAGGTGCGTGTTACACTTGGGCTGAGGTGAGGTGCGTGCACTTGGGCTGATATGTTACACTTGGGCTGAGGTGAGGTGCGTGTTACACTTGGGCTGAGGTGAGATGCGTGTTACACTTGGGCTGAGGTGAGGTGCATGTTACACTTGGGCTGAGGTGAGGTGCGTGTTACACTTGGGCTGAGGTGAGGTGCGTGTTACACTTGGGCTGAGGTGAGGTGAGTGTTACACTTGGGCTGAGGTGAGGTGCGTGTTACAATTGAGCGGGCGTGAGGTGCGTGTTACACTTGGGCTGAGGTGAGGTGCGTATTACACTTGGGCTGAGGTGAGGTGCGTGTTACACTTGGGCTGAGGTGAGGTGCGTGTTACACTTGGGCTGAGGTGAGGTGCGTGTTACACTTGGGCTGACGTGAGGTGCGTGTTACACTTGGGCTGAGGTGAGGTGCGTGTTACACTTGGGCTGAGGTGAGGTGCGTGTTACACTTGGGCTGAGGTGAGGTGCGTGTTACACTTGGGCTGACGTGAGGTGCGTGTTACAATTGGGCTGAAGTGAGGTGCGTGTTACACTTGGGCTGACGTGAGGTGCGTGTTACACTTGGGCTGACGTGAGGTGCGTGTTACACTTGGGCTGAGGTGAGGTGCGTGTTACACTTGGGCTGAGGTGAGGTGCGTGTTACACTTGGGCTGAGGTGAGGTGCGTGTTACACTTGGGCTGAGGTGAGGTGCGTGTTACACTTGCCCTGAGTTGAGGTGCGTGTTACACTTGGGCTGAAGTGAGGTGCGTGTTACACTTGGGCTGAGGTGAGGTGCGTGTTACACTTGGGCTGAGGTGAGGTGCGTGTTACACTTGGGCTGAGGTGAGGTGCGTGTTACACTTGGGCAGAGGTGAGGTGCGTGTTACACTTGGGCTGAGGTGAGGTGCGTGTTACACTTGGGCTGAGGTGAGGTGCATGTTACACTTGGGCTGAGGTGAGGTGCGTGTTACACTTGGGCTGACGTGAGGTGCGTGTTACACTTGGGCTGAGGTGAGGTGCTTGTTACACTTGGGCTGATGTGAGGTGCGTGTTACACTTGGGCTGAGGTGAGGTGCGTGTTACACTTCGGCTGAGGTGAGGTGCGTGTTACACTTGGGCTGAGGTGAGGTGCGTGTTACACTTGGGCTGAGGTGAGGTGCGTGTTACACTTGGGCTGAGGTGAGGTGCGTGTTACACTTGGGCTGAGGTGAGGTGCGTGTTACACTTGGGCTGAGGTGAGGTGCGTGTTACACTTGGGCTGATGTGAGGTGTGTGTTACACTTGGGCTGAGGTGAGGTGCGTGTTACACTTGGGCTGAGGTGAGGTGCATGTTACACTTGGGCTGACGTGAGGTGCGTGTTACACTTGGGCTGAGGTGAGGTGCGTGTTACACTTGGGCTGAGGTGAGTTGCGTGTTACACTTGGGCTGAGGTGAGGTGCGTGTTACACTTGGGCTGAGGTGAGGTGCGTGTTACACTTGGGCTGAGGTGAGGTGCGTGTTACACTTGGGCTGACGTGAGGTGCGTGTTACACTTGGGCTGAGGTGAGATGTGTGTTACACTTGGGCTGAGGTGAGGTGCGTGTTACACTTGGGCTAAGGTGAGGTGCGTGTTACACTTGGGTTGACGTGAGGTGCGTGTTACACTTGGCTGAGGTGAGGTGCGTGTTACACTTGGGCTGAGGTGAGGTGCGTGTTACACTTGGGCTGAGGTGAGGTGCGTGTTACACTTGGGCTGAGGTGAGGTGCGTGTTACACTTGGGCTGACGTGAGGTGCGTGTTACACTTGGGCTGAGGTGAGGTGCGTGTTACAGTTGGGCTGATGTGAGGTGCGTGTTACACTTGGGCTGAGGTGAGGTGCGTGTTACACTTGGGCTGAGGTGAGGTGCGTGTTACACTTGGGCTGAGGTGAGGTGCGTGTTACACTTGGGCTGAGGTGAGGTGCGTGTTACACTTGGGCTGATGTGAGGTGCGTGTTACACTTGGGCTGAGGTGAGCTGCGTGTTACACTTGGGCTGAGGTGAGGTGCGTGTTACACTTGGGCTGAGGTGAGGTGCGTGTTACACTTGGGCTGAGGTGAGGTGCGTGTTACACTTGGGCTGAGGTGAGGTGCGTGTTACACTTGGGCTGAGGTGAGGTGCGTGTTACACTTGGACTGAGGTGAGGTGCGTGTTACACTTGGGCTGAGGTGAGGTGCGTGTTACACTTGGGCTGAGGTGAGGTGCGTGTTACACTTGGGCTGAGGTGAGGTGCGTGTTACACTTGGGCTGAGGTGAGGTGCGTGTTACACTTGGGCTGAAGTGAGGTGCGTGTTACACTTGGGCTGAGGTGAGGTGCGTGTTACACTTGGGCTGACGTGAGGTGCGTGTTACACTTGGGCTGAGGTGAGGTGCGTGTTACACTTGGGCTGAGGTGAGGTGCGTGTTACACTTGGGCCGACTTGAGGTGCGTGTTACACTTGGGCTGACGTGAGGTGCGTGTTACACTTGGGCTGAGGTGATGTGCATGCTACACTTGGGCTGACGTGAGGTGCGTGTTACACTTGGGCTTAGGTGAGATGCGTGTTACACTTGGGCTGAGGTGAGGTGCGTGTTACACTTGGGCTGAGGTGAGGTGCGTGTTACACTTGGGCTGAGGTGAGGTGCCTGTTACACTTGGGGTGATGTGAGGTGCGTGTTACACTTGGGTGGAGGTGAGGTGCGTGTTACACTTGGGCTGAGTTGAGGTGCGTGTTACATTTGGGCTGAGGTGAGGAGCGTTTTACACTTGGGCTGAGGTGAGGGGCGTGTTACACTTGGGCTGAGGTGAAGTGCGTGTTACACTTGGGCTGAGGTGAGGACCGTGTTACACTTGGGCTGACGTGAGGTGCGTGTTACACTTGGGCTGACGTCAGGTGCGTGTTACAATTGGGCTGAAGTGAGGTGCGTGTTACAGTTGGGCTGACGTGAGGTGCGTGTTACACTTGGGCTGAGGTGAGGTGCGTGTTACACTTGGGCTGAGGTGAGGTGCGTGTTACACTTGGGCTGAGGTGAGGTGCGTGTTACACTTGGGCTGAGGTGAGGTGCGTGTTACACTTGGGCTGACGTGAGGTGCGTGTTACAATTGGGCTGAAGTGAGGTGCGTGTTACACTTGGGCTGAGGTGAGGTGCGTGTTACACTTGGGCTGAGGTGAGGTGCGTGTTACACTTGGGCTGAGGTGAGGTGCGTGTTACACTTGGGCTGAGGTGAGGTGCGTGTTACACTTGGGCTGAGTTGAGGTGCGTGTTACAATTGGGCTGAAGAGAGGTGCGTGTTACACTCGGGCTGACGTGAGGTGCGTGTTACACTTGGGCTGACGTGAGGTGCGTGTTACACTTGGGCTGACGTGAGGTGCGTGTTACACTTGGGCTGAGGTGAGGTGCGTGTTACACTTGGGCTGAGGTGAGGTGCGTGTTACACTTGGGCTGAGGTGAGGTGCGTGTTACACTTGGGCAGAGGTGAGGTGCGTGTTACACTTGGGCTGAGGTGAGGTGCGTGTTACACTTGGGCTGAGGGGAGGTGCATGTTACTCATGGGCTGAGGTGAGATGCGTGTTACACTTGGGCTGAGGTGAGGTGCCTGTTACACTTGGGCTGAGGTGAGATGCGTGTTACACTTGGGCCGACGTGAGGTGCGTTTTACACTTGGGCTGAGGTGAGGTGCGTGTTACACTTGGGCTGAGGTGAGGTGCGTGTTACCCTTGGGCTGAGGTGAGGTGCGTGTTACACTTGGGCTGAGGTGACGTGCGTGTTACACTTGGGCTGAGGTGAGGTGCGTGTTACACTTGGGCTGAGGTGAGGTGCGTGTTACACTTGGGCTGAGGTGAGGTGCGTGTTACACTTGGGCTGAGGTGAGGTGCGTGTTACACTTGGGCTGAGGTGAGGTGCGTGTTACACTTGGGCTGAGGTGAGGTGCGTGTTACACTTGGGCTGAGGTGAGGTGCGTGTTACACTTGGGCTGAGGTGAGGTGCGTGTTACACTTGGGCTGAGGTGAGGTGCGTGTTACACTTGGGCTGAGGTGAGGTGCGTGTTACACTTGGGCTGAGGTGAGGTGCGTGTTACACTTGGGCTGAGGTGAGGTGCGTGTTACACTTGGGCTGAGGTGAGGTGCATGTTACACTTGGGCTAAGGTGAGGTGCGTGTTACACTTGGGCTGAGGTGAGGTGCGTGTTACACTTGGGCTGAGGTGAGGTGCGTGTTACACTTGGGCTGAGGTGAGGTGCGTGTTACACTTGGGCTGACGGGAGGTGCGTGTTACACTTGGGCTGAGGTGAGGTGCGTGTTACACTTGGGATGAGGTGAGGTGCGTGTTACACTTGGGCTGAGGTGAGGTGCGTGTTACACTTGGGCTGAGGTGAGGTGCGTGTTACACTTTTGCTGAGTTGAGGTGCGTGTTTCATTTGGGCTGAGGTGAGGAGCGTTTTACACTTGGGCTGAGATGAGGGGCGTGTTACACTTGGGCTGAGGTGAGGTGCGTGTTACACTTGGGCTGAGGTGAGGAGCGTGTTACACTTGGGCTGAGGTGAGGTGCGTGTTACACTTGGGCTTAGGTGAGGTGCGTGTTACAATTGGGCCGAGGTGAGGTGCGTGTTACACATGGGCTGAGGTGAGGTGCGTGTTACACTTGGGCTGAGGTGAGGTGCGTGTTACACTTGGGCTGACGTGAGGTGCGTGTTACACTTGGGCTGAGGTGATGTGCATGCTACACTTGGGCTGACGTGAGGTGCGTGTTACACTTGGGCTGAGGTGAGATGCGTGTTACACTTGGGCTGAGGTGAGGTGCGTGTTACACTTGGGCTGAGGTGAGGTGCGTGTTACACTTGGGCTGAGGTGAGGTGCCTGTTACACTTGGGGTGATGTGAGGTGCGTGTTACACTTGGGTGGAGGTGAGGTGCATGTTACACTTGGGCTGAGGTGAGGTGCGTGTTACACTTGGGCTGAGGTGAGGTGTGTGTTACACTTGGGCTGAGGTGAGGTGCGTGTTACACTTGGGCTGACATGAGGTGCGTGTTACAATTGGGCTGAAGTGAGGTGCGTGTTACACTTGGACTGACGAGAGGTGTGTGTTACACTTGGGCTGACGTGAGGTGCGTGTTACACTTGGGCTGAGATGAGGTGCGTGTTACACTTGGGCTGAGGTGAGGTGCGTGTAACACTTGGGCTGAGTTGAGGTGCGTGTTACACTTGCGCTGAGTTGAGGTGCGTGTTACACTTGGGCTGAGTTGAGGTCCGTGTTACACTTGGGCTGAGGTGAGGTGCGTGTTACACTTGGGCTGAGGTGAGGTGCGTGTTACACTTGGGCTGAGGTGAGGTGCGTGTTACACTTGGGCTGAGGTGAGGTGCGTGTTACACTTGGGCTGAGGTGAGGTGCGTGTTACACTTGGGCTGAGGTGAGGTGCGTGTTACACTTGGGCTGAGGTGAGGTGCGTGTTACACTTGGGCTGAGGTGAGGTGCGTGTTACACTTGGGCTGAGGTGAGGTGCGTGTTACACTTGGGCTGAGGTGAGGTGCGTGTTACACTTGGGCTGAGGTGAGGTGCGTGTTACACTTGGGCTGAGGTGAGGTGCGTGTTACACTTGGGCTGAGGTGAGGTGCGTGTTACACTTGGGCTGAGGTGAGGTGCGTGTTACACTTGGGCTGAGGTGAGGTGCGTGTTACACTTGGGCTGAGGTGAGGTGCGTGTTACACTTGGGCTGAGGTGAGGTGCGTGTTACACTTGGGCTGAGGTGAGGTGCGTGTTACACTTGGGCTGAGGTGAGGTGCGTGTTACACTTGGGCTGAGGTGAGGTGCGTGTTACACTTGGGCTGAGGTGAGGTGCGTGTTACACTTGGGCTGAGGTGAGGTGCGTGTTACACTTGGGCTGAGGTGAGGTGCGTGTTACACTTGGGCTGAGGTGAGGTGCGTGTTACACTTGGGCTGAGGTGAGGTGCGTGTTACACTTGGGCTGAGGTGAGGTGCGTGTTACACTTGGGCTGAGGTGAGGTGCGTGTTACACTTGGGCTGAGGTGAGGTGCGTGTTACACTTGGGCTGAGGTGAGGTGCGTGTTACACTTGGGCTGAGGTGAGGTGCGTGTTACACTTGGGCTGAGGTGAGGTGCGTGTTACACTTGGGCTGAGGTGAGGTGCGTGTTACACTTGGGCTGAGGTGAGGTGCGTGTTACACTTGGGCTGAGGTGCGTGAGGTGCGTGTTACACTTGGGCTGAGGTGAGGTGCGTGTTACACTTGGGCTGAGGTGAGGTGCGTGTTACACTTGGGCTGAGGTGAGGTGCGTGTTACACTTGGGCTGAGGTGAGGTGCGTGTTACACTTGGGCTGAGGTGAGGTGCGTGTTACACTTGGGCTGAGGTGAGGTGCTTGTTACACTTGGGCTGAGGTGAGGTGCGTGTTACACTTGGGCTGAGGTGAGGTGCGTGTTACACTTGGGCTGAGGTGAGGTGCGTGTTACACTTGGGCTGGTTTGAGGTGCGTGTTACACTTGGGCTGAGGTGAGGTGCGTGTTACACTTGGGCTGAGGTGAGGTGCGTGTTACACTTGGGCTGAGGTGAGGTGCGTGTTACACTTGGGCT
The DNA here is from genome assembly GCF_038502225.1 of Cherax quadricarinatus. Classification (NCBI taxonomy): domain Eukaryota; kingdom Metazoa; phylum Arthropoda; class Malacostraca; order Decapoda; family Parastacidae; genus Cherax; species Cherax quadricarinatus. The sequence goes on from NW_027195769.1 coordinate 133,672, forward strand.
GAGGTGAGGTGCGTGTTACACTTGGGCTGAGGTGAGGTGCGTGTTACACTTGGGCTGAGGTGAGGTGCGTGTTACACTTGGGCTGAGGTGAGGTGCGTGTTACACTTGGGCTGAGGTGAGGTGCGTGTTACACTTGGGCTGAGGTGAGGTGCGTGTTACACTTGGGCTGAGGTGAGGTGCGTGTTACACTTGGGCTGAGGTGAGGTGCGTGTTACACTTGGGCTGAGGTGAGGTGCGTGTTACACTTGGGCTGAGGTGAGGTGCGTGTTACACTTGGGCTGAGGTGAGGTGCGTGTTACACTTGGGCTGAGGTGAGGTGCGTGTTACACTTGGGCTGAGGTGAGGTGCGTGTTACACTTGGGCTGAGGTGAGGTGCGTGTTACACTTGGGCTGAGGTGAGGTGCGTGTTACACTTGGGCTGAGGTGAGGTGCGTGTTACACTTGGGCTGAGGTGAGGTGCGTGTTACACTTGGGCTGAGGTGAGGTGCGTGTTACACTTGGGCTGAGGTGAGGTGCGTGTTACACTTGGGCTGAGGTGAGGTGCGTGTTACACTTGGGCTGAGGTGAGGTGCGTGTTACACATGGGCTGAGGTGAGGTGCGTGTTACACTTGGGCTGAGGTGAGGTGCGTGTTACACTTGGGCTGAGGTGAGGTGCGTGTTACACTTGGGCTGAGGTGAGGTGCGTGTTACACTTGGGCTGAGGTGAGGTGCGTGTTACACTTGGGCTGAGGTGAGGTGCGTGTTACACTTGGGCTGAGGTGAGGTGCGTGTTACACTTGGGCTGAGGTGAGGTGCGTGTTACACTTGGGCTGAGGTGAGGTGCGTGTTACACTTGGGCTGAGGTGAGGTGCGTGTTACACTTGGGCTGAGGTGAGGTGCGTGTTACACTTGGGCTGAGGTGAGGTGCGTGTTACACTTGGGCTGAGGTGAGGTGCGTGTTACACTTGGGCTGAGGTGAGGTGCGTGTTACACTTGGGCTGAGGTGAGGTGCGTGTTACACTTGGGCCGAGGTGAGGTGCGTGTTACACTTGGGCTGAGGTGAGGTGCGTGTTACACTTGGGCTGAGGTGAGGTGCGTTACACTTGGGCTGAGGTGAGGTGCGTGTTACACTTGGGCTGAGGTGAGGTGCGTGTTACACTTGGGCTGAGGTGAGGTGCGTGTTACACTTGGGCTGAGGTGAGGTGCGTGTTACACTTGGGCTGAGGTGAGGTGCGTGTTACACTTGGGCTGAGGTGAGGTGCGTGTTACACTAGATCCGGCAAACTGAAGGTGAAGTCGTGTTATTTGGACTGAGGTGAGGTGCGTGTTACACTTGGGCTGGGGTGAGGTGCGTGTTACACTTGGGCTGAGGTGAGGTGCGTGTTACACTTGGGCTAAGGTGAGGTGCGTGTTACACTTGGGCTGAGGTGAGGTGCGTGTAACACTTGGGCTGAGGTGAGGTGCGTGTTACACTTGGGCTGAGGTGAGGTGCGTGTTACACTTGGGCAGACGTGAGGTGTGTGTTACACTTGGGCTGAGGTGAGGTGCGTGTTACACTTGGGCTGAGGTGAGGTGCATGTAACACTTGGGCTGAGGTGAGGTGCGTGTTACAAGGCTGGTTGGGTCGTGTTACGCCAGGCTGACGTGGTCTGGAGTTACCATGGGAGGTTGAGGTGACGGCGTGTTACAGGCTTGGGCCTGAGAGTGCGTGTTACACTTCAGCTGGTAAAATTACGTATTACACCAGGCCCTGGTAAGTGGCATGTTAAGGCTTGGGCTGACGTTGAGATAAATATTACCACAGGGCACAGTGAGTACGGTATTACCGCAGGAGCTGGTGGTTACATTTTCGCGGGCTGAGGTGAAGGTGCGTATTACCAAACCCGAGGGCTGGAAGGTGCGTGTTACCGCACTTGGGAAACTGAGGTGAGGTGCAATGTTACACTTGGGCTGAGAGGTGAGGTGCTTATTTTACACCTTGGGGCTGAGGGTGATGGTGCATGTTACACTTGGGCAGCAGGGTGAGGTGCGTGTTACACTTGGGTTCTGGTGGGGTACGTGTTACACCCGGTTACGGAAGGTGGTGGCTGGTACATGAGGCTGAGTGAGTTACGTTTTACAACTTGGGCTGACATTGAGGTGGCATGTTACATGGGCAGGCAGGTGGTGCGTGTTACACTTGGACTTGGGCAGGGTGAGGTGCGTGTTACACTGGACTGAGGTGAGGTTGCGTGTTACTGCCGGAGGCTAGGTGAGGTGCGTGTTACACTTGGGCTTGGAGGTTGGGAGGTGCGTGTTACACTTGGGACAGGGTGAGGTGCGATGTTGCACTACTTGAGGGGCTGACGGTGAGGTGCGTGTTACCATGGGCTGAAGGGTGATGGTGCGTGTTACACTTGGGCAGACGTGGTGCGGATTACGCAAACTGAAGTGATTACGTATTAAGGGCCAACTGAAGTGAGAGGTACGTTATTACACTTGGGCAGTTGACGTTGAGGTGCATATTACCACCACTGGCTGTTAAGGGATACGTATTGCAGAGCTACAAAGTGAGGTGCGTATTACCCTTCAGCTGGTGAGTACATTTACACTTCAGGGCTAGGTGAGGGTGCGTGTTTTTACACCCAGGGCAGAGGTAAGGTGCGTGTTACCGCCAGGCTGGTGGGGTGGAAGTGTTGCACTTGGGCTGAGGTGGGCGCTTATTTACACTTGGGGCTGAGGGTGATGTGCGGTGTTACACACCAGAGCTGAGTTAGTGCCATGTTACACTTGGGCTGAGGTGGTACGTGTTACACTTGGGCTGACGTGAGGAGCGTGTTACAATTGGGCTGAGGTGAGGTGCGTGTTACGCCCGGGCAGAAGGTGAGGTGCGTGTTACACTTGGACTGGTGAGGCGCGTTTACATTGACTGCTGAGTGCATGTTACGCTTGGCTGAGGTGGTGCGTGTTACTTGGGCTGGTGAGATG
>NW_027195770.1:0-67500 GCF_038502225.1 Cherax quadricarinatus
GAAGAAAGATTGAAGGCTCTTAAGTTACATTCACTTGTTATAAGAAGAATGAGGGGAGACCTGATCGAAGTGTATAAGTGGAAGATAGGTATTAATAAAGGGGATATTAACAAGGTCTTGAGGATATCTCTCCAAGAGAGAACCCGCAGTAATGGATTTAAATTAGTTAAGTTTAGATTTAGAAAGGACATAGGAAAGTATTGGTTTGGAAATAGGGTAGTAGATGAGTGGAACAGTCTACCTATTTGGGTTATTGAGGCTAGGACTTTGGGTAGTTTCAAATTTAGGTTGGATAAATACATGAGTGGGATGGGTTGGATTTGAGTGGGACTTGCACATCAGGTAGGTCAAATGTTTGTTAGTGGGATGAATTGTAAAGGACCTGCCTAGTATGGGCCAACAGGCCTGCTGCAGTGTTCCTCCTTTCTTATGTTCTTATGTTCTTATTAATATCTCCCTTGTTTATGCCTGTCATCCACTTATACACTTGAATGATATCTCCTCTCATTCTACGCCTCTCCAGTGAGTGGAGATTTAAGGCTTTAAGTCTATCTTCATACGGGAGGTTCCTTACATAGTAAATCATTTTAGTCATTCTTCTCTGTATGTTCTCTAATGAATCTATGTCCATCCTGTAGTAAGGAGACCAAAACTGAGCAGCATAATCTAAATGAGGCCTCACTATTGATGTATAGAGCTATAAAATAACTTTTGGACTTCTGTTACTTATACTTCTTGAGATAAATCCAAGTAATCTGTTGGCCTTGTTGCACACACTAAGGCACTGCTGTCTTGGTTTTAGATTTCTGCTTACCATGACTCCCAAGTCTTTTTCACATTCTGTATGATCAAGCTCTACTTCACCTAGATTATAGCTTCGAGGGTTATTTTCATTACCAAGGGCAAGTACCTTACACTTATCCACATTGAACTTATCCCATTTCAGTCATCTTGCTCCTTTCGGACCTCATCTTTAGATCCTGCTTCAGCACATCCATTTCTTTCTCCAATCTCTGTATCTTTGCCTCAGCTACTACAGCTCGTGATTCCCACTTCTTGCTCTCTACAGATATTTGCTCTAACATGTTATTGCAAAGCTCGTTTAACCTTTTCTCCCATTGTTGTTCCATTTTGTTCTTGAGCCGTTCTACCCATTCTTCCTTTTCCAACCAGCCATCATCGGTTCCCTTGCCTTTACGTCCTCCCTTTTGAGCGCCCATTTTGTTTTTATCCTGTTGGGATGTTCTAGCTGTTTCAGCTTATCGTAAAAATGTGTGTGTGTGGTGGGGGGATTTATGAGCTAATGTGTTTGGTTATGTTAGTGTGTGTGTACTCACTCACCTAGTTGTACTCACCTAGTTGAGGTTGCAGTGGTCGAGTCCGAGCTCCTGGCCCCGCCTCTTCACTAATCGCTACTAGGTCACTCTCCCTGAACCGTGAGCTTTATCATACCTCTGCTTAAAGCTATGAATGGATCCTGCCTCCACTACATCGCTTCCCAAACTATTCCACTTGCTGACTACTCTGTGGCTGAAGAAATACTTCCTAACATCCCTGTGATTCATCTGTGTCTTCAACTCCCAACTGTGTCCCCTTGTTGCTGTGTCCCATCTCTGGAACATCCTGTCTTTGTCCACCTTGTCAATTCCTCTCAGTATTTTGTATGCCGTTATCATGTCCCCCATATCTCTCCTGTCCTCCAGTGTCGTCAGGTTGATTTCCCTTAACCTCTCCTGGTAGGACATACCTCTTAGCTCTGGGACTAGTCTTGTTGCAAACCTTTGCACTTTCTCTAGTTTCTTTACGTGCTTGGCTAGGTGTGGGTTCCAAACTGGTGCCGCATACTCCAATATGGGCCTAACGTACACGGTGTACAGGGTCCTAAACAATTCCTTATTAAGATGTCGGAATGCTGTTCTGAGGTTTACCAAGCGCCCATATGCTGCAGCAGTTATTTGGTTGATGTGCGCTTCAGGAGATGTGCCTGGTGTTATACTCACCCCAAGATCTTTTCCCTTGAGTGATGTTTGTAGTCTCTGGCCCCCTAGACTGTACTGTGTGTGTGTGTGTGTGTGTGTGTGTGTGTGTGTGTGTGTGTGTGTGTGTGTGTGTGTGTGTGTGTGTGTGTATGTGTGTATGTGTATATGTGTATGTGTGCATGTGTATGTGTGTGTGTGTGTGTGTGTGTGTGTGTGTGGGTGTGTGTGTGTGTTTGTGTGTGTGTGTGTGGGGGGGGGCTTAGAGAACACTTATAATCTGTTGACTGGGGGTAACGAAGAGAGCTATCAATATGACAGTTTTCTGAACACAATACATGCTGCTCAAAGAACGTTTATCTCGTATAAGGAAATTAGATCAAATAGAAATGACCCAAAATGGATGAATAATAGGCTGAAATATCTACTAGGGCATAAGAAAGGAATTTATAGGCGTATCAAAAGAGGCGAGGGTCATCTTATGAATCAGTATATTGACATTAAGAGGGACATTAAAAAGGGGATAAGAAAAGCTAAAAGGGGCTATGAAATTAAAGTTGCTAGGGGTTCTAAAACTAACCCAAAAAGTTTTTTCCAGGTATATAGAACAAAAGTCAGAGATAAGATAGGTCCCCTTAAAAATAACTATGGGCATCTTACTGACAAAGAGAATGAAATGTGCTCGATTTTAAATAATTATTTTCTCTCGGTTTTTACACAGGAAGACACTAATAATATTCCGGTAATTAATTTTTATAGTGGATCAGAAGATAAATTATGTAACATCACAGTCACTAGTGAAATGGTTGTGAAGCAGATAGACCGACTGAAGCAAAATAAGTCACCGGGTCCTGATGAGGTTTTTTCAAGGGTTCTTAAGGAATGCAAAATGGAAGTCTGTGAACCATTAACTAATATTTTTAATTTATCTCTTCAAACAGGTGTAGTGTCTGATATGTGGAAGATGGCTAATGTAATTCCTATTTTTAAAACAGAGGACAAGTCGTTACCGTCAAATTACCGCCCAATAAGCCTGACCTCAATTGTAGGCAAGTTGCTAGAGTCAATTATAGCTAAGGTTATAAGAAGCTATCTCGATAAGCATAGCTTGATTAATGATGCTCAGCATGGATTCACAAGAGGCCGGTCTTGTATAACTAATTTATTAACTTTCTTCAGTAAAGCTTTTGAGGCTGTTGACCACGATAAAGAATTTGATATTGTTTACTTAGATTTTAGTAAGGCATTTGATAGAGTTCCGCACCAAAGACTGTTGAAGAAAGTAGCAGCTCATGGCATTGGGGGAAGGGTGCTCTCGTGGATCGAGTCATGGCTCACAGACAGGAAGCAAAGAGTGTCCATAAATGGGGTTAAATCCGAATGGGGATCAGTAACAAGTGGCGTTCCACAGGGATCAGTCTTGGGCCCGTTGTTGTTTATAATATATATCAATGATCTTGATGAAGGAATTGCTAGTGATATGAGCAAATTCGCCGATGACACGAAGATAGGTAGGATAATTGATTCAAACGTAGATGTTAGGGAACTTCAGGAGGATTTAGACAAACTCTATTCTTGGTCAGAAAAGTGGTAGATGCAGTTCAATGTAGATAAATGCAAGGTTCTGAAGCTCGGGAGTGTCCATAACCCTAGCACTTATAAGTTAAATAATGTAGAACTTAGCCATACAGATTGCGAAAAGGACTTGGGGGTTATGGTAAGCAGCAACCTTAAACCAAGACAGCAATGCCTAAGCGTACGTAATAAGGCAAATAGATTACTGGGATTTATATCAAGAAGTGTAAGCAACAGAAGTCCAGAGGTCATACTGCAGCTTTATACATCATTAGTAAGGCCTCACCTAGATTATGCAGCTCAATTTTGGTCTCCATACTACAGAATGGACATAAATTCGTTAGAAAACATTCAGCGTAGGATGACTAAATTAATACATAGCATTAGAAATCTTCCTTATGAAGAAAGATTGAAGACTCTTAAGTTACATTCACTTGTTAGACGAAGAATGAGGGAAGACCTGATCGAAGTGTATAAGAGGAAGATAGGCATTAATAAAGGGGATATTAACAAGGTCTTGAGGATATCTCTCCAAGAGAGAACCCGCAGTAATGGATTTAAATTAGATAAGTTTAGATTTAGAAAGGACATAGGAGAGTATTGGTTTGGAAATAGGGTAGTTGATGAGTGGAACAGTCTACCTAGTTGGGTTATTGAGGCTAGGACTTTGGGTAGTTTCAAATTTAGGTTGGATAAGTACATGAGTGGGAGGGGTTGGATTTGAGAGGGACTTGCACATCGGAGCTTGTTTGAACATTAAAATGGTATAAAATACCGACAGATTGTTAGGTAAGACACATATGCAACAGTTAGGTATCTTTATTTCGAAACATTTCGCCTACACAGTAGGCTTCTTCAGTCGAGTACAGAAAAGTTGATAGAAGCAGAAGATACTTGAAGACGATGTAATCAGTCCATCACCCTTAAAGTTTTGAGGTGGTCAGTCCCTCAGTCTGGAGAAGAGCATTGTTCCGTTGTCTGAAACAATATGAAGTTGAAGTGACAGAATGGGGCTTTATATAGTGCCAGGAGGTGAGACGTAGGTTGCTTTGGGAGGGCAGGTCCATCTCAAACCCAGCCGTTCTCACCAGTAGAGGTTGTCGAGGTTGATGGTCTGTACCAAGATACCCTTGTGTTGCAGTGTCTGACAGAATGAACATTAAAATGGTATAAAATACCGACAGATTGTTAGGTAAGACACATATGCAACAGTTAGGTATCTTTATTTCGAAACGTTTCGCCTACACAGTAGGCTTCTTCAGTCGAGTACAGAAAAGTTGATAGAAGCAGAAGATACTTGAAGACGATGTAATCAGTCCATCACCCTTAAAGTTTTGAGGTGGTCAGTCCCTCAGCCTGGAGAAGAGCATTGTTCCGTTGTCTGAAACAATATGAAGTTGAAGTGACAGAATGGGGCTTTATATAGTGCCAGGAGGTGAGACGTAGGTTGCTTTGGGAGGGCAGGTCCCTCTCAAACCCAGCCGTTCTCACCAGTAGAGGTTGTCGAGGTTGATGGTCTGTACCAAGATACCCTTGTGTTGCAGTGTCTGACAGAATGAACATTAAAATGGTATAAAATACAGACAGATTGTTAGGTAAGACACATATGCAACAGTTAGGTATCTTTATTTCGAAACGTTTCGCCTACACAGTAGGCTTCTTCAGTCGAGTACAGAAAAGTTGATAGAAGCAGAAGATACTTGAAGACGATGTAATCAGTCCATCACCCTTAAAGTTTTGAGGTGGTCAGTCCCTCAGTCTGGAGAAGAGCATTGTTCCGTTGTCTGAAACAATATGAAGTTGAAGTGACAGAATGGGGCTTTATATAGTGCCAGGAGGTGAGACGTAGGTTGCTTTGGGAGGGCAGGTCCCTCTCAAACCCAGCCGTTCTCACCAGTAGAGGTTGTCGAGGTTGATGGTCTGTACCAAGATACCCTTGTGTTGCAGTGTCTGACAGAATGAACATTAAAATGGTATAAAATACCGACAGATTGTTAGGTAAGACACATATGCAACAGTTAGGTATCTTTATTTCGAAACGTTTCGCCTACACAGTAGGCTTCTTCAGTCGAGTACAGAAAAGTTGATAGAAGCAGAAGATACTTGAAGACGATGTAATCAGTCCATCACCCTTAAAGTTTTGAGGTGGTCAGTCCCTCAGTCTGGAGAAGAGCATTGTTCCGTTGTCTGAAACAATATGAAGTTGAAGTGACAGAATGGGGCTTTATATAGTGCCAGGAGGTGAGACGTAGGTTGCTTTGGGAGGGCAGGTCCCTCTCAAACCCAGCCGTTCTCACCAGTAGAGGTTGTCGAGGTTGATGGTCTGTACCAAGATACCCTTGTGTTGCAGTGTCTGACAGAATGAACATTAAAATGGTATAAAATACCGACAGATTGTTAGGTAAAACACATATGCAACAGTTAGGTATCTTTATTTCGAAACGTTTCGCCTACACAGTAGGCTTCTTCAGTCGCGTACAGAAAAGTTGATAGAAGCAGAAGATACTTGAAGGCGATGTAATCAGTCCATCACCCTTAAAGTTTTGAGGTGGTCAGTCCCTCAGTCTGGAGAAGAGCATTGTTCCGTTGTCTGAAACAATATGAAGTTGAAGTGACAGAATGGGGCTTTATATAGTGCCAGGAGGTGAGACGTAGGTTGCTTTGGGAGGGCAGGTCCCTCTCAAACCCAGCCGTTCTCACCAGTAGAGGTTGTCGAGGTTGATGGTCTGTACCAAGATACCCTTGTGTTGCAGTGTCTGACAGAATGAACATTAAAATGGTATAAAATACCGACAGATTGTTAGGTAAGACACATATGCAACAGTTAGGTATCTTTATTTCGAAACGTTTCGCCTACACAGTAGGGTTCTTCAGTCGAGTACAGAAAAGTTGATAGAAGCAGAAGATACTTGAAGACGATGTAATCAGTCCATCACCCTTAAAGTTTTGAGGTGGTCAGTCCCTCAGTCTGGAGAAGAGCATTGTTCCGTTGTCTGAAACAATATGAAGTTGAAGTGACAGAATGGGGCTTTATATAGTGCCAGGAGGTGAGACGTAGGTTGCTTTGGGAGGGCAGGTCCCTCTCAAACCCAGCCGTTCTCACCAGTAGAGGTTGTCGAGGTTGATGGTCTGTACCAAGATACCCTTGTGTTGCAGTGTCTGACAGAATGAGAGGGACCTGCCCTCCCAAAGCAACCTACGTCTCACCTCCTGGCACTATATAAAGCCCCATTCTGTCACTTCAACTTCATATTGTTTCAGACAACGGAACAATGCTCTTCTCCAGACTGAGGGACTGACCACCTCAAAACTTTAAGGGTGATGGACTGATTACATCGTCTTCAAGTATCTTCTGCTTCTATCAACTTTTCTGAACTCGACTGAAGAAGTGATGAATGGTTTTGAAAACCGACAAGTTGAAGAATTGAGACACTTATGCAACACATGGGAATCTTTATTGAAGAAACGTTTCGCCACACAGTGGCTTCATCAGTCCAATACAAAGTAGAAATGGGTAAGGAGAGTAGAAGTATGAGGTAATCAGTCCCTCAACCTGGATTCGATGTGTTCAGTCCATCACTCTTGTAGTAAGTACAGCATAGGGCCAGAGAGGTGGCTTATATACTGCGGTGAGATGAGTTGAAGCAGGAGTAGGCGGGATCTTAGTGGGACCTGCCACTAATGTAAGTAGGTCATCGTCCAAAGGTTTGGGCAAGCGTTGAAGTCTTTGTACCAAGATTCCATGATGTTGCAGTGTCTGACAGATGTGATGAATGGTTTTGAAAACCGACAAGTTGAAGAATTGAGACACTTATGCAACACATGGGAATCTTTATTGAAGAAACGTTTCGCCACACAGTGGCTTCATCAGTCCAATACAAAGTAGAAATGGGTAAGGAGAGTAGAAGTATGAGGTAATCAGTCCCTCAACCTGGATTCGATGTGTTCAGTCCATCACTCTTGTAGTAAGTACCCATTTCTACTTTGTATTGGACTGATGAAGCCACTGTGTGGCGAAACGTTTCTTCAATAAAGATTCCCATGTGTTGCATAAGTGTCTCAATTCTTCAACTTGTCGGTTTTCAAAACCATTCATCACATCTGTCAGACACTGCAACATCATGGAATCTTGGTACAAAGACTTCAACGCTTGCCCAAACCTTTGGACGATGACCTACTTACATTAGTGGCAGGTCCCACTAAGATCCCGCCTACTCCTGCTTCAACTCATCTCACCGCAGTATATAAGCCACCTCTCTGGCCCTATGCTGTACTTACTACAAGAGTGATGGACTGAACACATCGAATCCAGGTTGAGGGACTGATTACCTCATACTTCTACTCTCCTTACCCATTTCTACTTTGTATTGGACTGATGAAGCCACTGTGTGGCGAAACGTTTCTTCAATAAAGATTCCCATGTGTTGCATAAGTGTCTCAATTCTTCAACTTGTCGGTTTTCAAAACCATTCATCACATCTGTCAGACACTGCAACATCATGGAATCTTGGTACAAAGACTTCAACGCTTGCCCAAACCTTTGGACGATGACCTACTTACATTAGTGGCAGGTCCCACTAAGATCCCGCCTACTCCTGCTTCAACTCATCTCACCGCAGTATATAAGCCACCTCTCTGGCCCTATGCTGTACTTACTACAAGAGTGATGGACTGAACACATCGAATCCAGGTTGAGGGACTGATTACCTCATACTTCTACTCTCCTTACCCATTTCTACTTTGTATTGGACTGATGAAGCCACTGTGTGGCGAAACGTTTCTTCAATAAAGATTCCCATGTGTTGCATAAGTGTCTCAATTCTTCGACTGAAGAAGCCTACTGTGTAGGCGAAACGTTTCGAAATAAAGATACCTAACTGTTGCATATGTGTCTTACCTAACAATCTGTCGGTATTTTATACCATTTTAATGTTCATTCTGTCGGACACTGCAACACAAGGGTATCTTGGTACAGAGCATCAACTTCGACAACTTCAACTAGAACACTTCGACAGTGAGAAGCGATCAAGCGACTTAGCTCGAGTGGTGACGTGTGCTTACCTAACACATCGACGATCTCGCCTCTCTCGAAATTACCCCGTGTTGAGTAGTGCTTTGAGTAGTGCTTGCTGGACCTTCGTCTTCCTCTCCACCATCAGGATTGGTGCGTCGGTGGTTGCCGACCGAAGGGCAGGAAGCCTCTTGCTGCCTGAATTCTCTTCGCCTGTTGACTGCACGCCATACAGCCAGTCTCGCCACCACTCAGGATATACAGTGCTCCATCAAGCTACAGTTCACCTCCTCAGTGTCCTGCGCCAGGCAAGTACGTGTGTCTACTTACACGTACTTGCCTAGCTGAGTACTCTCACTTTTTGGCCGATTGTCACCTCCAATTACATCTTTTCGTAATTAGACGATGCCTTCGTTGCCTTCCACCTCCCACCCCCCTTCCACTCTCCCCCAACCTCCCACACCTGCCTCTGCTTCTACTAAATCCAATTCCTTCTCGCTAAACCTCAAATTTTCTAATCCTGATGCCACTATCTGTCCGGAAAATTTATTATATCAGATCACTGGTGCACCTCAACTTAAAGTCTTCAAAACCAACTCAGGCTTCAAACTCCTTCTTGACAAACATTCCTACGAAGCGTACACCTCAAGCGATACCAGACAAAAACTTCTCAACGCAGGCTTCACCATTATTTGGACTCCTGAGCACCGTGCCAAAAGCACAGTCATTGCTAAACACGTAGACTACTCTCTCCTGACAGCCTATGACACAGACAAAGAAGACTTAATAAAAGATATCAGTACTAAGAACAAAGTCTCTGTTGACGATATTTACAGACCAGAAAACTCTACCATTCTCAAAATACGCTGTTCTACTCCTGCTGACGCCTCTACACTCTTCAGTCAAGGAATCTTTGCCAAGACCATCCGCATTCCTCCAAACGCTCTCTTCACTCCGAACTTCCACCCAATCACACAATGTCTTAAATGCTACAAATTCGGCCACGACAAAAACACATGCACATCTACACAAGTCTGCTCCAGATGTTCAGCAACTGGCCACTTCTGGAATACTTGCAACCTCCCCCTTAAATGTTCTAACTGCGGCGGGTCACACACTGCAGTTGCAAATTCCTGCCCTTCTAGAAAGCACATTCTCTCCTCCCTCAGAGCAAACCAACCTCCCTCCCTACCCAACCCCTTCCCTGCTCCTCCCTCCCCTTCCTTACCTCCCTCCCCTTCCACACCTCCCTCCCCTACCCCCAATGCCTGGGCCTCCCCACGCACTTGGTCTACCTCTTCTACTCTACACACATCAAACACCAACACACAGACTACAAGCACTTCTCCTTCTACACCCACACTAGACTACAAAACTAACTGTCAACTTGCCACTGCTGCCCACTCTGCGATGGTAATCTCACAAGCTTACCAATCAGACTACTCACATGTCCTTAACCTAATCTTGTCTGCTAACAATCTTCCCTCTTTAATTATCCCTCCTTCCTGCTTCTCTTCCAAGCCTCCTACAACCTCTCCCTCCTTCCTCTCTCCCACCCCCCCACTTCCTACTCCCACCAGCTCTCCTCCTCCACTACCTCTCTTCACTACTTCTACACCTCCCACCAACACCCCTACTGCTACTGCTACGACCACCCCTCCCCCCACTTCCTTACCCACTTCATCCCCTTCCAAAGCTTCCACTTCCTCACAGCTTACCAAAACTTCCACTTCCTCTGCATCCACCTTCGCCCACTCCACCACAACCAAAACCTCATCCAGGTCCAACTCCACCTCCTCCAGACAAAATCCACTCAAACCTAAACCTACCCCAACTTCTAACGGACAGACCAAAGAACATAAAAACAGATCCATCTCTTCCTCCCCCTCCAGGAAACGGGTCCGTAGCACCTACAAACACACATCCACTGATGGCACCACTATCACGGGCTTTAATCCAAACTCCTCCCCCGACATTAACTTTGCTAAGACGAAACCATTAAATCACGTTTAAGGCGATTCAGTTCAACGTACGTTCTTACTTTACAATTAGACACCTACTGGCCGAGCTCCTTGAAGCAGAGAGGCCAGATATTGTTTTGCTAAACAGTACCTGCCTCAAAGCCCCTCAATGTATCCGCCATTATGGTTATACTGCACTACAGTCCCCCTATGATCCCCACGATGGGGTTGCCATCCTTGTCAATTCCAACATAAAACATGAATTTCTCCCAATCCCTTTTATTCACCAACACTGTCTTGCGGTCAGAATACACACCCACCTTGGCCCCTTTATCTTTTTCACCACCTATGCTCGCCCAAACACTACTCTCAACATACACGACCTCTCCTTAGTCTTCAACTACACCAACACACCAACTTACCTACTAGCTGACATGAATGCCAAACACACTGCCTTTCATCACACCAGTAACAACCAACTTGGTCACCAATTACTCAACTTCACAAACCATAAACACCTAATTCATCTTGGCCCAGACTTCAATACCTTCTTCAACCACACGGGCCAAGGCAAACCAGACATCATTCTGGCAAACCGAGCCAGCTCTCTATTTCAACATTACATCTCACCTGGCCCTATTACAGGCTCTGATCACATCCCAGTCATCTTACACATCTCCTCCAACCCTATCCTCATTCCAACCACACCTTCATTCTCCTACAAGAACGCTGACTGGGATGCTTTCAAACAACACATAGACAATATTAACCTCACCTATGACTACAACAACAAACCTATCTCTGACATCGATACTCAACTTGATCTCATCCAGGACACCATTACACAAGCAGCCAACATCGCAATACCAAAGAAAACTCACACCACTCGTTATTCCTTCAAACCGTCACTCAGAACAAGAAGACTAATTATCTGCTACCACAACCGCTTCCTCTACAACACACATAGATTTAATCAAGTCCGATTAGATCTCACTTACCTTAGAAACAACATTTTACACAGCCTAGACCAAGACCACAACAATCACTGGTCACGACTAATACAACAAGCGGACAGGCAGCGTGTTAAAAACACTAAAGCCTTCTGGAACTTTATCAAAAAAATCAGAGGCACTACTCCCACCAACAAATTCAAACACATCACCCACAACAACACACACATCTCAGACCCACAGGCTGCTACCAACATCTTCAAACACATCTGGGAGAACATCTTCCACGCTCACCCACCTCACCCTAACGTTATTCAACACATTCAGAACATAGAACACTGGAACACTGCACACACACAAGAAACAACACCAGACAGCCACATACATCTAGACACTCTTACCTCCTCCCAAGAACTCGACACTCCTTTCACCAACACAGACATTAAAACTCTCCTCAGACACCTTCCTCCAAAGGCTCCTGGTGCCTCTGGCCTAAACCATATTATCCTGAAACACCTTCCTGACTCTATCATTACTGCCTACACAAACCTCCTCAATGCCTCCCTTGCCTCTGGATACTTCCCTTCCCTCTTCAAAGCTGCTACTGCTATCCTCCTTCCTAAACCCAATAAAGACCACTCTGACCCTAGAAACTATCGCCCTATCAGCCTCCTCGAAACTTTAGGAAAACTCTTTGAAAAACTCATTAATCATCGCCTTCGCAGATACCTGGAACATAATTCTCTACTTTCAGATGGCCAGTTTGGCTTCAGAACACACAGATCCACACAGGATGCCATTAACATCATTCTCAACTACATCCACATAAACACAAAACAAAGAAACAGGACAGCCCTGGTTGCAAAAGACGTTGAAAAAGCTTTTGACACTGTGTGGCACGAGGGGCTCAAGTACAAACTCTGCACTAACTTCAACCTGCCTCTCAATACTCGTAAACTCCTCTGCAACTTCCTAGACGGCCGTACCATGAGAATCAAATTCCAAGGCTGTTACTCTGACTACTTCACACTAAATGCTGGAGTACCCCAGGGATCTGTCCTTTCCCCTACCCTCTACATTTTATACACTAACGACATTCCAACACCTATATACCACAACTCCATCACACTAGCCTATGCAGACGACATTACACAACTTATCACTCATGCCAATATAGATACACTCACACACAAAACACAAAATGAGGTTGACAGGATAGCCATCTGGGAACAAAAATGGAGGATCAAAACCAATGCAGCAAAATCCAGCATTACGTATTTTAACTACAGGAAACGTGATCCTCCATTACCTGTCGAACTCAGAACAGCTGACACCCGCACTTACTTCCCTATCACACAATCTGTCACTGTCCTTGGCGTTAATCTTGACTACCTTCTTCGTTTACACGGACACATTCACTCAAGGCATGCAATAGCTAGTAAGGCCCTTGCGGGCCTCTACAAGCTGAAACATGCCTCTCAACGCACCAAACTACACCTCTACAAATCCCTAATACGTCCTCTGATAACTTACTCTCCTCTAGCCCTCTCTCTTGCAGCAAAAACAAACTTACTTAAACTGCAGCGTGTCCAGAACAAGGCGCTGCGCTGGGTGCTTGATGTCAGATGGGAGGACTTCGCCACAAGCGAGTCTCTCCATGCCCAGTTAGACGTCCCTGCGCTGAATCTGTACTGGAAGAGGCTCAGTGACAGACAGATAGACAAACTTGAGACACGACATGACTACTGGACCTCTCTCCTTGACGAAGACATTCGCAGACCCACAAACCAACACAACCTTTTCTACTCCTTGCATGATCCTGCTCCTAACCCTACTTACAAATAACCTTGGATCCGCTGACAGGTACCTTCTAAGACAGGTACCATTCTCTGACCCACGTTCGCCTTAGCTTTTTTGGGTTAAGACATGACTCAGTTCTGCACTCCTCTCTAGCTCTAAAGGTCGCAAGTCCCTTACTCCCAGCTCACCCCACCGGAGTCCCAACAGAAGAACCGGAATTTCTCTTTTCAATATCTGTCCCACGATCGCCTTTGCTGCTGGGTTAAGCCCTGGCTCTATTTCTACGACTAAGAACACTCCTCTCCAGCACTATTCTTCGTCTGTCCCGTCTTCCCCGCTCATCCCATTTGGGATCTTACCTGAACTTTCGTTCGTTCGTTCGTTACTTCAACTTCATATTGTTTCAGACAACGGAACAATGCTCTTCTCCAGACTGAGGGACTGACCACCTCAAAACTTTAAGGGTGATGGACTGATTACATCGTCTTCAAGTATCTTCTGCTTCTATCAACTTTTCTGTACTCGACTGAAGAAGCCTACTGTGTAGGCGAAACGTTTCGAAATAAAGATACCTAACTGTTGCATATGTGTCTTACCTAACAATCTGTCGGTATTTTATACCATTTTAATGTTCATTCTGTCAGACACTGCAACACTCTACAACCTCTACTAGTGAGAACGGCTGAGTTTGAGAGGGACCTGCCCTCCCAAAGCAACCTACGTCTCACCTCCTGGCACTATATAAAGCTCCATCCTGTCACTTCAACTTCATATTGTTTCAGACAACGGAACAATGCTCTTCTCCAGACTGAGGGACTGACCACCTCAAAACTTTAAGGGTGATGGACTGATTACATCGTCTTCAAGTATCTTCTGCTTCTATCAACTTTTCTGTACTCGACTGAAGAAGCCTACTGTGTAGGCGAAACGTTTCGAAATAAAGATACCTAACTGTTGCATATGTGTCTTACCTAACGTGCGTGTGTGTGTAAAAACTGAAGCATAACCTCCCGTACGCATTGTCGTATGCGCAGCGTCTTAAGCGCACCCAAATATCTCGCCATGCATACATAGGGTATGCCCCCTCCACTGCAGCCACTCCCTGACCCCTCCCTTCCCTCTCGAGAACCTCCACCGTCATACGTACCGGATCCCGAACAATCATCAAAGCTCGCAACATGGCCTCACAATCCTTTAAATCCCTACCCCACAACCACCGTCGCATTTCCTCATGCAACCTACCTGTCCCCCCACCCCTCCCTCCCTCAGGAAACACCGTTTCACATACACACTCATCAATCTTCGTTCCAACGGAATAAGCCCCAGCCCACCCTAGCTAAACGGAAGCGTGACCACCCCTGTACTTAACCAATCACAGCCCGAACCCCAGATAAAACGAAAAACCCTATGCAACAATCGCCTAACATCACATTGCACCAAATGGTAGATGGCCGCAACATGCCATACTTTACTGTACAAAAGTACGTTAGCCACGATCACCCTTTGGTGCAACGTGAGATGCGTCGGCCACAATCCCGCGAGTCGCCCCAGCACACGATCAACAACCCTCTCCGAATTAACCCCTCTCGCCTCCCTCACATACCTCGCGAACACAACCCTACAAATCTTAACCTGATCCACAACACTCCACCCTCCCCTGTCACCTCCCTCTAGATTCATCCAGTGACAGACTGATAAACTCCTGGTGGACGAAACGTTTTGTCAGTAAATGCCAGACTTCACTTATTGTCTTATTCACATATGTTGGGATATTTTCCAACAGTTTTGCAGTTATGTGCACATATGTGTGATACAGAGAATTGAATGTGTGGTGTATGTGTAGGTTATATATGTGGAGATAAGTAAATGTGGTTGAAAAAACAAGATGAAAATACAAACTATAAATAACAAAAAAGGAAACTTGTTTTAACACGTACAGCTTTTTTCACGGAGGTAGATAAATAGATAAACACACGGACACTAATATTCCTACAGTAAAACATTCGTAAACACACTTAACAAAACAAAATACTTGAGAATAATATATTTATTATAGGAACATAATGCAACATAAATATAAATCCAAAATTATACTTAATTAGCCTCTACTGGGTGGCCGAACTGTGTGGCAGCATGGTCTCGTCTAGCTGTGTTGCAGCTTGGTCTCGTCTAGCTGTGTTGCAGCTTGGTCTCGTCCAGCTGTGTTGCAGCTTGGTCTCGTCCAGCTGTGTTGCAGCTTGGTCTCGTCTAGCTGTGTTGCGTGATGAAGCAAGATTATAAATCCCGGCTTCAACGGTGGCGGTGCTCATCTAGCTGTGTTGCAGCTTGGTCTCGTCAGCTGTGTTGCGGCTTGGTCTCGTCCAGCTGTGTAGCGGCAGTGCTCGTCCGCTGTGGCGCAGCTTGGTCTCGTCTAAGCTGTGTTGCGGCAGCGGTCTCAAATCTGGCTGTGTTGCGGCAGTGCTCGTCAGCTGTGTTGCAGCTTGGTGTCCGTCTGTGTGGTGCGAAGCGGTCTCGTCAGCTGTGTTGCGAAACGTATATAAATCCAGCTGTGTTGCACGGCGGTATAAATCTGGCTGTGTTGCGGCGATTCTCGTCAGCGCAATGACTGCGGCAGATGTCGTCAGCTGTGTTGCAGCGGTCTCATCTGGCTGTGTTGCCTTGGTCTCGTCTGGCTGTGTTTGCGGCCTGGTCGTCTGGCTGTGTTGCAGCGATCTCGTCTGGCTGTGTTTGCGGCAGATCCATCTGGCTGTGTTGCGGCGGTGCTCGTCTGGCTGTGTTGCAGCTTGGTCTCGTCTGGCAATGACTTTGCGGCCAGATATAAATCTGGCTGTGTTGCAGCTTGGTGCTCGTCTGGCTTCATGTTGCGGCTTGAATATCGTCTGCTGTGTTGCAGCGGTGTCCGGCTGTGTTGCAGCTTGGTGCTCGTCTGGCGTATTTGCGGCTTGGTGCTCATCTGGCTGTTGCAAAGCGGTTCTCGTCTGGCTGTGTTTGCATGGTCTCGTCTGGCTGGTGGCGCGCGGCGGGTGCTCGTCTGGCTGTGTTGCGGCGGTGCCGTCTGGCTGTGTTTGCGGCAGCGTTCTCGTCTGGCTGTGTGCGGCAGTCTCGTCTGGCTGTGTTTGCGGCCGGGTGCGTCTGGCTGTCGGTCAGAGGCAGAGACAGGCAGCAAGGGGCAAGCACACACACAGCTATCCTCAGGGCCCACAGCCTGTCATCCATCCAGCACCACAATCCATGCCGGCTTCCACCTTTGACTATAGAGATCCCACAGTAACACAGGTCTCCCTCCCACAATTTAGGCCACGGTGTGGAGGCTGGTATGGTGCTGAAGTAACTGTTGGATAACAGAGCAAATTGGGAGAGAGAGGCAAAGGAGTCAAAGAAGAAGTCACACGGAAATCCATAGCGCTCACAGAAACCAAGCTTACAGGTATGATAACAGATGCCATCTTTCAGCGGGATACCCAGATCCTGAGGAAAGACAGGAAGGAACAGGGTTGGAGGAGTGGCACTACTGATCAACGACTCAATGGGTGCTGATGAGCTGGAGGAGAGAGACAGCGGAGAAGAAGTGATTACATGGCAGGAACACTTCACTCTGGAGGTCCCAAGGTGATTGCAGTGATGCACTGATCGCTGTTTCAGATACAATTAAACAAAACAACAGCAGCTTCACCACATCTCCAGAAGTCTTATGAATATCCTCTAGGAAACAAGTAAACCCTGTATCACATAGTCTCTCTGTTATACTACACAAAGCACAGGAAGGCTACTAAGCTCAGCTACCTCATTCAGTTTATATTTATCCAACCTATTTTTATATTTTAAGTAGCAATAAACTTTTATATCCTTTTACTCATGTACAATTAATTGCTCTACCATATTGTGATTGAACATTAAGGTAATTATAAAATGGAAACAGATTGTTAGGTAAGACACATATGCAACAGTTAGGTATCTTTATTTCGAGCGATTTCGCCTACACAGTAGGCTTCTTCGATCAGTACAAGAAGAGTTGTGAAGCAGAAGATGCCAGAAGACTGATGTAATCAGTCCATCACCCTTAAAGTTTTAGGGTAGTCAGTCCCTCTGATCTGGAGAGAAACATTGTTCCGTTGTCTGAAACAATATGAAGTTGAAGTGACAGGACTTAGACCTTTATAACAGTACAATATCAGCTATAATTGAGTTCTAATAACATACTATAGATATCAGAACCTTGTGGACAGTAATTTGGAAAGAGTGGACTATCTAATGATTTGAATATAGGAACCTTCAGCCATCTTCACGTCTGGCACAGCACTGGTAAGAGATGGACGCAGTGAATACACTCGATTAATAGCCCTGACTAAAGCTCCATCTTGCATTCCTTAAGTACTCTTGAAAACAACTCATCGGTCCAGGGACTTATTTTGTTTCAGTTTGTCTATCTGTTTAATAACCATGTCCCTCGTAACAGTAATATTGAATTAGCAAATTATCAGGAACTAAATAATTGTTAATTACTGGAATCTCATTACATCTTCCTGTGTAAAACTGACAAAAATAGTCATTAAATAAGAGACACATTTCCAGTTCATTATCCGTCAATATCCATTCCCAGATTTCAGAAGTCCTACTTTTCCTTTTGGTTAATTTAGCAACTCTAATTTCATAGTCACGTTTAGCCTTTCTAATCCCCTTTTTACTTCTCTTTGACTAGACATATTGGTCAATGGAGTTAACCTCTCCTCTTCTGATGCGCCTATAAATTCCCTTTTCTCCCTAATAGATGCTTTGTACTCCTGTTAACCCATTTGGGATCGATTATTATTAGACCTAATTTCTCTCTGGGAATGTATATACTCTGGACACTGTGTACATTTATTAGGAAGAGCAATCATAAAAGCAGATCCCTTCATATTCATAGAAGCATGATTATCGTCAATAAATCAGTAGCTAGAATAACCAATCAAGATTAGACAGATGACCTGAGTCCATTATAATCAGCGGAACGAAAATCAGGGATTTTGCTGTATTATCATTATTCTTGCATTCCCAATTAATACTAAAGTGATGGATTTGCCCAGTCTTGCGCCAAACTCTTCAGTGATCTCCAGATTGACTTCACGGAGTGTTTCCCTTATTTGGCAAGACTAGGTCTAGCAAATTGTACTGGTAGAGTCAGTTACTCTGTTTGAAAACTGATCCTGAACTGTTTCCATGAAGTCACTGGACTCTAGATTACCTGTCAAAGGAATTCCAGTCAATTTGGCTAGTTAAAAAATACCGACAGGTTGTTAGGTAAGACACATATGCAACAGTTAGGTATCTTTATTATGAAACGTTTCGCCTACACAGTAGGCTTCTTCAGTCAAGTACAGAAAAGTTGATAGAAGCAGAAGATACTTGAAGACGATGTAATCAGTCCATCACCCTTAAAGTTTTGAGGTGGTCAGTCCCTCAGTCTGGAGAAGAGCATTGTTCCATAGTATGAAACAATATGGAGAAGAAGTGACAGGATGGAGCTTTTTATAGCGCCAAGAGGTGAGACGTAGGCCACTAGGAGAGGTAAGAACTCAGATGTTGAGAGGTCAGGTCCCTCTCAAATCCAGCCCCTCTCACTAGTGGAAGTTGTCGAAGTTGATTGCAGGTCTGTACCAAGATACCCTTGTGTTGCAGTGTCTGACAGATTGAACATTAAAATGGTATAAAATACCGACAGGTTGTTAGGTAAGACACATATGCAACAGTTAGGTATCTTTATTATGAAACGTTTCGCCTACACAGTAGGCTTCTTCAGTCAAGTACAGAAAAGTTGATAGAAGCAGAAGATACTTGAAGACGATGTAATCAGTCCATCACCCTTAAAGTTTTGAGGTGGTCAGTCCCTCAGTCTGGAGAAGAGCATTGTTCCATAGTATGAAACAATATGGAGAAGAAGTGACAGGATGGAGCTTTTTATAGCGCCAAGAGGTGAGACGTAGGCCACTAGGAGAGGTAAGAACTCAGATGTTGAGAGGTCAGGTCCCTCTCAAATCCAGCCCCTCTCACTAGTGGAAGTTGTCGAAGTTGATTGCAGGTCTGTACCAAGATACCCTTGTGTTGCAGTGTCTGACAGATTGAACATTAAAATGGTATAAAATACCGACAGGTTGTTAGGTAAGACACATATGCAACAGTTAGGTATCTTTATTATGAAATGTTTCGCCTACACAGTAGGCTTCTTCAGTCAAGTACAGAAAAGTTGATAGAAGCAGAAGATACTTGAAGACGATGTAATCAGTCCATCACCCTTAAAGTTTTGAGGTGGTCAGTCCCTCAGTCTGGAGAAGAGCATTGTTCCATAGTATGAAACAATATTGAGAAGAAGTGACAGGATGGAGCTTTTTATAGCGCCAAGAGGTGAGACGTAGGCCACTAGGAGAGGTAAGAACTCAGATGTTGAGAGGTCAGGTCCCTCTCAAATCCAGCCTCTCTCACTAGTGGAAGTTGTCGAAGTTGATTGCAGGTCTGTACCAAGATACCCTTGTGTTGCAGTGTCTGACAGATTGAACATTAAAATGGTATAAAAAAAATCATGTAGGACAGTTAATGGCTCTCTGTATATAATTGATGACCTTTTAATGAAGCAGTTAGAGTGATATTATAGCTAATATATTTACTAGAGAAGACACGAGCAAATATCCGTAATTCTCATATCCAAAATTTATTTCTTACAGAAAATACGCTTTCGCTTTGATCGGCAATTGCTGTATTATATTTTATTAAGACGAGATCTGTCTCAGTTAGGGAATTTCTCAGGCAACAAATTTATGGAAAAATCTGGCCCCGAAATTTGTGTTGAGATATATCGTCACGTCACTGCGGATAAATGCGGCTATCTTCTGGTTGATTTAACCGCTCGGAAATTCAATTACAGAGCTTCATTACGGAGAGGGCAACTGTGAGCTATACCACTGGTAAAAACAAAAATGGCCTTAAATTCACATAAAGAAAATTAGAAAAAGTATGCCAGAACATCAGCTGGCCCAGTGGCTTTACTGGGAATGTTAACTCATTTTAGACAGCTAGGAAAACGCCTCTACTTATAAGGGCTAATATTAGATTATCTCTCTCTCTTCTCCAGAGGGCCTATACTTTGCATAAATTGCAGCCTCTGCGATTTCCCCGGACGGAAAATCATGGCCGCTGTCCCTCGCCATTATACTCACCTGCGACTTGGCGGACGCGACTTTATTACATTCCCTATCGCAACATCAGCCATATTTTGTTATGCATTGATATCTTTTCAAATTAATGAAGGCATTAGGGCTAGTCAGAAAAACTCAAAAAGCGTCTTCCAGCCCTTACTAAATGTTATGCAGCCCCACCTTCCGTGGAATTTCGAGATTACACACGGACAGAGGACCGAGATTTATAATCGTCCTCTTCTGAATTACCTAAAAAAAAAAATATTGAATTATACGGTACCTTCTCTCAGTTTACTAAGGCTGCAATAGCGGGCGAGCTATTCGCAGCAACCAGAATCTACCGCTATATGACTTTAACGATTCTTTAAAATATATAAGGAGTATTACCAGCTCTGAAGTAGAACACAACTCAACTACTCACACCTCTCTCAGAAGGTCAAGAGCTCACAGCAAGTGCATTCTCTGAGTCTTCCTCGGACATTCGTCGGCAGTTTGGACTAATGTATTCACTAAATGCCGTCCTCATCAGCCTCGTACTAGTCTGACTGACTCCTGGAGCGCATGTACGGATAACTAGCCACCAGGGGATATTTCACAAGAGTTATTGGCCTCAGAACACCGAAAATTTTTAAAATCCAATGGTTGATAGTGCGTGTCCCTCATACTATAACATCGACCTGAGCAGGAAAAAATGCTCCGGGCAATTTACGCTCAGGAGTGTGAAACATCTCTGCCTGGTTTTCCCATTAAAATGTTGAGACGGAAGCTGACGGCGGTAGATATCACAGTAAGCTGGGTAGGTTATCCCGAAGTGCAGATAGCTGGGTGCACGAGAGGGACATGCAAAGGGAAATGTCAGACAGAGAGTAGCCTGGCAGTGTCAACCCTGAGGAACAGCGTAATTTATTAAACAAACTTCCAGCTAAAGCTCATAATCGTATTATTAAGAATTAAAAAAAGGAGTCATTGCATCATCTGAGATGTTTACTAGACAACCAGAAAAATCTAACAGTAGAGACCATTCTTTTGGAGGCAAATTAAGAAGTTTTAGAGACATTTCTCACCGTTGCCCGTAAACAGACTCCACTTTAAAAAAATATTCTTCTTTCAGGCATTGGAGGAGCCATCTGCTTCTGCCTCTTACCTCTGGTCAGCGAAGACCATCTTAGCTTCTGCTCTGCCACCTCTGGTCAATGGAGAGCCATCTTCATCACTCTTACCTCTGGTCAGCGTGGAGGAGCCATCTTAACTACACTCTTACCTCTGGTCAGCGTGGAGGAAAGCCATCTGCTTCACTCTTACCTCTGGTCAGCACGTGGAGAACGATCTTAACTTCCTCTGCCTCTGGTCAGCGTGGAGGAGCCATCTTAACTACACTCTGCACTCTGGTCAGCGTGGAGGAGCCATCTTAACTACACTCTTACCTCTGGTCAGCGTGGAGGAGCCATCTTAACTTCCTCTTGCACTCTGGTCAGCGTGGAGGAGCCATCTTAACTACACTCTGCCTCTGGTCAGCGTGGAGGCCATCTTAACTACACTCCTCTGGTCAGCGTGGAGGGCCATCTTAACTACACTCTTACCTCTGGTCAGCGTGGAGGAGCCATCTTAACTACCTCTTACCTCTGGTCATCTCGCTGATTAGTAGTTTTATAAAGTAAAATAATCAGAATGGTGGTAAAGGAATTTTGTCTCATCCCTGTTCTTCGCCGAAAAAGTATATTTTTAAAATGGAACAAATATCTTACCCACTCTAAGCATGAATCTCTTTTCCCTTAGCTAGAAGCTGCATAACCACCACTGCTAGTGCGTGGGAAGAATCTTCCAGCCTCTCGAGTGAAAGTGAAACCAGCCCAAAGCAAGGGATGAGAAGGTCCAGGATTGACCCCAGGCGTAACAGCTCGCCCTCATAAAGGTGGTGCGCCAGTCACCCACCTCCCCTGGCGGGCACCCGTCCGACCTCTTTGTTGGAGACTGGTGGGTCCCCATAAAACAAATAAGCTGCGCTCGGCTGTAATGGCGCCATAGCCGTTAATGTTAAATCGGTGGCGGTGGTGGCAACAGCGGCGGCAACGCGCGGCTCGCGGCGGCTGCAGTGGCGGGTACGCCGCGGTAGTTGCCGCGACGAGGTCTAGGTAAAATCCGAAACAGAAAATAATAGGCAATAATGAACTCCGCCGGAATACTTTTATCTTTATTATCAGAAAAAACCTTAGTCTTTCTCCTCTCGCCTGAGGACTCTTCCCCCAAATTTAAATGCAGAATGAATTGATCTATATTTCACGAGGAAAAGGGAGTGCCATCGCAGAATCCATGCTGAATCTTTCAGGGGCTAGATTCTTTTATTCGCTGGGATGAGAGGTATTTTATTCCCTCCATACCTCATTAAACATCACCTAAATCAATTAAATCTTTACGTGACAGTCAGGCGTACATCGATGGCTTTTGCCCGTTGCCAAGGGGTGTGACCCTTATTAGATTAGAGCCAAGATTACGAAATCCTGAGGCGAGAAAACAATTATTAGGCAGTTTTATGTTAAAGAAGCGCGGAAAAAAGCCGCTCTGGCTAGCCTATTGAAATTAAGCTTTCATAAAAGTCAGAGAAAACATTTGTACTTAAGTAAATGCGGGACAGGATAGAGACAGAAGTTTCCTTCTCAAGTGCTATTCATAAAAAAAAAAAAAAAAATGGACCAGCCATCAGTTGATTATCAGAGAATTAATCTCCCGTTGGAATGAGAGGAGAAAAGGACCCAGTTTGTCGATATTATTACATCAATTAACGTCAAGACGAAAGATTTATCAGCAAGTGTGTTACAAGGCTCGTGTGATACAAAGTTGCAAACTACCCAGATCGCTGAAGTCGAATTGCCCCATGACCAGATTTACTAAGACTTTTGATGAAAGTGAAAAATTATATGACGTTTTAATCAGAAAGAACGGCGGCTGAAATCAAATGGCTTAGGAATATGCTACCACGCAGTTTCAGGATATGATAGAAGCTTTGGAAAGGGCCCAAAGCATGCAGCACCTTAGACGAATGTCGACCTGAGCAGTCCCCAGAAGCCCCTACCAACCCGCCTGCAGGAGTGGGAGGCTCAACAACCTGGTAACTAAGCCCGCCCGCCGACGTACCGATAAACATTATCAATCTCACTCCTCAGCCCGAGACTCTAAGAGACAACTATTGTGAATGGAATATAAATTTCCAATGGTATCGGAGGAACAACAGACTGAAGAATTCCCTGGAATATGGGGATTGTATCGTGTATCCCCACAGCGCTACTTCTCGTCCCTACGAGCCAGCTCTTTCACTCTGGAAAAATATCCATTTTCCCAAATTGAGCCGAAAATCGCTAATCCTCGTAGACCGTGCCGGCAGAACACCTCGATGATAGCGGTTTTTGGGCCGCGCCTTGCAGCGCTATTATGCCAGTTCTCAGCGGGTCCTTGTCTTGAAAAGAATGAGAAATTGCGCAGCAGCAATTGGGCGTGGTCTCGACCTGCGCCAATAATACAGCGGTTTGAGCAAGGATAACAGCAGAATCGACGAATTTGGTTTAAATTATGTCTAGTGTCTGGGACGGGCGGTGATAGCCAGTAGCGACATCAAACGAGTCAATAATTTACCCCCAATATATTAGCATGAGCAGAAAACAGGCCGATGAATGGCACACTGAATATCCTCATTAACATGTTCAAGACATACTAAAACGGGAAATTCAGACATGCTTTATATTTACCGTCAGTGACCCCATACTTGACGAGTACCTAAAATCATCTAGATGAGGTGGAAATTGAACGCGGCGCTTGCTCACGAAGCTCTAGGGCAGGAAATACTGCAGCTGTCTGTGGAGAAGCAAGGCACTGGCAGCATCAGCGGTGGCAGCAGTGCGGTGGCGGCAGCGGCAGCAGTAGCGGCAGCGGCGAATTGTGGCAACGGGGTGCTGACGTCGGCAGTCAGCCGGTGGGATTGGAACTAAACGAGACAGTGGCATCGTGAAATGGACCCATGCCTGATCGGGGTCAAGAGTCACTTCACATGGAAAACGCAAACGACAGCACGATGATGTGGATATTTTATTCTAAATGTAACTAATAAAAAAATAAAAATGTAAAGTCTTCAAACTAAAGTTTTTAAGCCTTTAAAAATATATATATAATGGTCTATATTTTTGTATTCCTCTATATATCTCTGTCCCTCAACATGGACAGAGGTCCAGAAATATATCTATTTGAAACAGTTTAATGTGACATTTTCTGACAATGCAACCGGCCTTTCAAATATAATTACTCGTACCTTTAAATCCATCCTTGAACTGCAAATAGCCTTGCTTAATGTTTTGTATCCCAAAATTCAATGTTCTAACAGAGACGATGCAGATGCGGCATTGACATTATAAAATCATTACTGAAACAGAGGAATAATTACAGAAGCAGTGATCCACCACTCTGCAAAAAATGATGTGTTATCGACGGATACCAGCCATATTATTGAAAATTAATCAACAACTAACAGCTGATTTAAAAAAAGCCTTTAGAATAATTATTGGCATTTCCCGAGAAAATACTCAATTATGATGCCGGAATTGGGAGGTTTTAGTTTCGACAGATCATGAACCTTTATAGAAAAAACAATGCTGCCACTTTATTTTAGCTCAATTTCCCAAAGCCGAGAATGGCTCAGGTGCTTGGGCTTAGCAGTGCTGAAAAACATTATTTATTTCGTAGTGTGACGTGCGAGGCTCCCTCCCCCAGGCAATTTTATTCAAACCTGATCCCACTGCCGAGGTTGATTATGTTTGTATATAGTGATATTGTGGAACCGCAAATATGCGGCAATCAGTTCAGATAATATTCTGGATGCTTTCGCCTTTCCAGGAGAGTTATTCCAAAGCGCTCATCCATGATGTACAAACCTCTATGAGTAACTAAATTAGATAAAATAGCTATCAAAATGACCAGATCAGCTTGGTCATCAATCTGTCTTTTGAAAGCAGTCATTCCACTACCGTAGTGTTGCATGTAAGACCGATAAATAAATAAAACCAACTCAGCGTAAAAATGGTTATTGTTTCTCTAACCGCCAAACATGCGTATGCCCTTTCAAGTGCCCTCTGAGCAGGAATTTCAGTTATTCTCCTGAAAGCCCTCCCATGTGGGAGCTGGTCTGAGAGGATGTCTGCACATTTTCATGCATCATACAGAGTCCGAGGTGGGGGATTTTTGGCTTTAGTGAGTCTAGCTAAGAGCTTTACCTTTTCTTTTCAGGTATTGCGCCAAATTGCAGTAAATTTGGAACTAAAATGCTCGATGATTATCCAGTCTGGAAAAACAGACATGGCATAAATCACGGGATAGATGCTTTAATGGAGTTGCAAAGAAGTTATTACAGGTGGCAGAGTAAACAGGGTGGCTAACGACAGGTGAATAATAAATGCAGGTTGAAATAAACGCCGACGAAGCCAAATTTGTATAAAATGGATGTATTCTCTCTCGTATAAACGGTGTATTAGCCATGTATTGGTCATGGGGGCTGAAAACAGTGGACTCCAAGTCCGTTAAATGATTATTCTTCAAGCGTCATTAATCAATTCCCTTTGACCGCATAGACTGAGACAAGTTAGGGATTCCCATGCTTTCGCACTCAAGTTTTATTCTCTACAAGTAAACCTTCCTCTCTCTCAAAAACTAAAGATAATTTTCTAGAATTTTAGAATTCCTGAGTTCCCAGGAGCATTTCTAGATTTAGGCAAAATAGTTATAGAATTTAGGTATTCTAACTGAGAGGCTGATGATAAAGTCCACTGAGGGAGCCGCTTAATAGGATTATTGTCGATGAGCCTATCAACGTTATTTAAAAGTCATCCAGTGTTTCCTGGGCGAGCAAATAACGAAGAACAAATTCTGGTTTTAATTACTGGTCATTCATTAGCTCTGGCTCGGTAAAACGGGAAGCCAGTTGCCGAAGTATCGCCCGACTAGGGTATCTCTTGCCCGACTATAAAGGAGGAGAGGTATAACTAAATTGTTCGATACGGCCTATTTACTTCGCATCGGCAAAGGGCCACAGATACTGACAAAGATTGATAAAGGTAGAGGCACTTAACTCTGTGTTTTCCCTTGGCTCTGGACATATCACTCTGGACCAATATCATGACAATATCGATTTAAGAAGTGAGTACAAATTATCCCCTCAAGGACTCGAAAACAGACGATGATGTACATGCCAGCCATATTAATTACGCTAAGCTATGGCTTAATAGGAGTATACCCATATCATCAACTTATATGGCCTTGAACAAGTCCTCTAGCCTTAGACGCAAACCGATAATATATACTTAATCGCACTCTAAGTAAAATTATGTGCTAGGTCACAATCAAGCAGGCCTCCTAATACTAGATCAACCATGAGATCATGTAATTCCTGCCACAGAAATTTTCATAGTGAATTTTTCCATGACAACCTATGCAGGAAAACATAAAGAATGGTCTCACGAGCATGGGGATCTAGCCAGTTTATCTGTATGTATTAATAATAATGATTTGTATCGCATAAACAGTGATTTCCCCATCATTATAGTAAATTATATTGCAAACAATTAACTCTCTGGGCATTGAGGAAAGAATTTAATTCTCTGAATCATTACCTTCTCCGGGCGAACCATCCAATATTACCAATTTAACAGACAGCCAAGTGGAAGACGCTCTCCCGATTGAAAAAATCGTTAACTTGAGAATTGAATTACAGTTCTCCTAAAGCCCGCCTCCATAATAAGAGTAGTTTTATTATTTGTATATGAGACCACTGGTGTTTTATCCATCGACCAGAATAGATCTGTTCATTTGTGATGTGCGAGCATAAATAAAAAATGGAAATTATAGAAATAAATAATAGTTAATTCCCTTCTAGGAAATAAGTACATATATTGGCTGTTTCCACTGGACGCTCTGCAAATAAGATTAGGTAAGCTATCCTCAGACAGGTACACAGTGCTTGTAAGTAATATTCTTCTTCGTACAGTTCAAAAGTAATGGGTCATTTTTCTCTTCTCTTGGGCCGAAAAATAGTCTATCCTTCTTCTTTGACAGTTACAGGAAAAAACCAGAGAATTATAGCATAAATTTAAAAAAATTTAAATAACTAAATAGGTAAATGTTATATCGAACTTTCAGCAGAACACAGTGATTTTCACCACTTGCAGTCTATATGTTATGATGTTTATTCATAAAGCAAGCCTTGTGGGATTAGAAAGAGCTTTATATTTTAAAAAAATTCTCGGAAAAATCGCTTTTATCAATGACAGATTAGTGATAGCATATGCTAGAAATTTTCAAGAATCTTGCCTCCTGTGAGTACATTTTGCCTAAGTAGTCAGGTTATGGTAGTGCTTCCCTCTGTGAGGAAGGTCACCTCTGACAGGTATCCCCAAAATACCCCTCCTGGCTGGTAAAGGTCCTCTCTGAGCTGTATATAAGGCCCGCTGAAGCTGTCTTCCCCCTCCTAAAGATAAGCGCTTCTCCATAACTACTCTCATCATGGTGAGAAATGAGCATTCTCGATTCTGGTATGAGACATTTATTTTGCTAAAACTACTCTTTGAATATTAACAAGAAACAAACAGGCCTGGGAACTTATAATAATTTTAAAGAAGTTGAGTCTCCCGCAGCAGTTTTCACTAGGCCAGTCCAGAATTTGTAAAGTTTTGATTTTTATCAGCTGTAGATTGGATACTTCTCTTTGAATATTAACAGAACAAACGAGCGCAAGGGGCTTATAATAGTTTTAAAGT
Organism: Cherax quadricarinatus; assembly: GCF_038502225.1. Classification (NCBI taxonomy): domain Eukaryota; kingdom Metazoa; phylum Arthropoda; class Malacostraca; order Decapoda; family Parastacidae; genus Cherax; species Cherax quadricarinatus. Next base: position 28,233 of record NW_027195770.1, read on the forward strand.
TGGGTCTCCTTTTTCTTCAACAGTTTCACTGAGGCCAGTCAGAATTTATAAAGTTTGATTTTAAATCGGCTGGTAGTTTGGGAAGGGGAAGGGGAACACGCCGGCATCAAACCCCCAAAACCCGGGTGTCATTGTGATGATAGCGGGAAAACCCAAACATAGATTTCCCTCAGGAAAAGTTAGTTCTTTGTTTCCCCCCTTTTGGTAGATTGGGAACGACTCCCACTCCTTTTTTTTGAAAGTGTAAATATGTTCTTTTTTATGACTTACAGCCTGGGGAAAGGTGGGATCAGTTCATTTTTATAGAGGACCCTTTGAAGAAAGAACTAAAATTCGACAACGATGAAACCCCGACCCTTTCCCCTCATGTCAAGTCTGATGACCTCGTTGTGGACCTCTCACGCTTGTTTGCTCAACCCCGGTTTGACTCTGTTGAGGTCACTCTCCCCAGCAGGGGAAAAAACGGCGCCCTTTTGGCGCACCCTGACAAGCAGTCAGAGAAAGGGAAAAACCCCCGAGGGTGGAGTAAATCGGGAGATGGGTAAAGCCAGCAGAGGGGAAAGCAGCAGATGGAGTAAAGCCCAGAGGGAGAAAAAGGCAATGATGATGTCCTAAAAAGGGAAAATCTTTTTTGGGAGCGGGGTTATCAGTCTTACAAAAAGTAAAACAGGGGAGCGATTATTCAGTCTAACCACTAAAACTTGAATTTCCCCCTTTGCCAAAAAAACTTTACAGTTTTTTCCCCTTTTTTGTATGTGAATTAAAAAAAAAATATTGCCCTTGATTTTTTTTTAAATAAACTATATATTACTATCTTTCTCTAGTTAAAATATATATATATATATATATATATATATATATATATATATATATAATATATATATATATATATATTTTTAATATATATATATTTTTAAACAATATCGCACCATTGGTTTCCCCCCATCTGGAGTGGGTAAGAGGAAAATATATATGTCAAATTTCCCTAAAGAGCTCTTTTCAGCAAAAAGGTCTTCCAAAGATGACCTTTTCTCACTGCTTTGCCTCCCCCCCGGGAAAAGATCTAGCAGCTGAGTTCCCAAAAATGGATTCTAAAAGCAGAGATTTTCCGGGAATACTAGAAAGGACCCCTTCTAGCACCCAGCCTGTTACGGGGTTTCGAAAAGTAGCCCCAATCCTTGCCCAATTATCCATTAAATTCAGTATTTTCAATAGTGCTTTGGGATTACAACTGGTATTACTAACTATTATTATTATAATAAAAAGGGAAGCGTTGAAAGGGGCCTAACGTTTTTTTTAACTAGAAAATTAAAATTTAATAAATTTATTAATCTGGGTTGTCTGGGGTATATTATCAAATAAAAAATTTTCCGAATAAAAATAAAATCAATCTCTCGAGTTCAATATTATTGTGGGGAAAAGAAATACCCTTTTATAATTCTTAAGTACCGTCAGGTACATTAACATTTAATAAGATATTACAAATATGTCAAGTGTTTTATGCTTTGGGGGGTGCTTTGGAGTTAGCTATGCCCTCAAGACTAATTTAAGCCCAAACAAGTGACGGGCCAAAATCCTCAAATAAACTAACTTTTGACCGACTGAGGGGGGAAAGTCTGCTTGAACAACAAAGAATGCTAAGCCCAATAGCAATGAAAAAATACCCCAAAGCGATGCGACACGGGAATCAGGAACAAGGAGATAATATAAGCACAAAGTAGGGACCATCTGCAGACCCTCCCAAAGGGGCCCAAAACTTCCATAATATAAATCTATGTTCAGCAAAAGGTAAAACCCGGACTGTGACAATACACAGGAACCAGTACAAAATTTGGGGGTCAGAAGCTAAAACTAAGGACCTGAGATGTTCAGAGTGCTAAGTGACACACAACCTCAGTACAACGCCCGAAAATCACAAAAGTTTTTGGGTGTTCTGTGAGCGGGTTCTCAAAACCCCAAAAAGAATAATGGGACAGACAATCTGTCCAACCAGAAAGGAGTCTACAGCAGCCCCACTACTTCCGAGGGGGTGGGGACACCCCCTCGATCACGTGATAGCTCGTGGGAAATTTTGCACCCTTGGAAGCGCAGTATAATGAGCACAAGCGATAATTACATAGTTTGACAATCAAGCCCCAACTGAGAAATTTTATATACATCCTAAAACATAAGCTAAATAACAATATAACAGTCAAATAAAAATAAAAGTCATACATTTACGATTTAGCTATTACCCAAAATAAAAGCAATAAAAAATTTAAAAATAAAAAGGTAATATCATTATATAATAATAATCATTGAAATTTCCATTCGGGGGTTTCCCCCCCAACACGACAGGGGGTCGACTAAAATTGCATTAATGTCTTTCATTTTTTCTGATTACTCATATCAATAATAAAAATTAAAAATTATTTGAGTCACTCTCGCCCCAAAAGCACCTCTAAAATTTTCCCGGCATCCGTCACTAGGATGTACTAGGGCAGTACACGGGCATGCTTCTGCATACTGTGGTTATGTCATCAGTGTAGAGACAGGATAGCTGACAAGGAGGGCAGGAAGGCCGATCATAGTAAGAGACTGCTTTCCCACTCTTAAGTAGTGGTTGGGGAATGCTAGGCAGAAACATCTGAGTAGGGAAACAGTTTTGGTGTGTGGTGGGGGGGGTCTGGGGGGGGACAGTTTTTCCCCGGCAGTTCACCCGCACCCCTTTTCCCAACCTCAGTTTGTCTCCCCCCACAAACATTACTGGGGAATATATAAATATAATAATTAGCCCGGGCAGGAAAAGGTTAATATGGGCTGGGGGGTTTAAAGGAATTTACTGAATTTGAGATAGAAAGAACAAAAGGTATTTGGGAAAAAATTACGTAAATTTTAAAGGGGGAAGTGCCCAAATACTGTCAAATGTTCAAAGGACAAACAAGAGTTTTAAAACAAAATTTTTTTCTGGTGTCGTTTGACTTTAGATGAATAGTAACATATGGGAGGGAAATATCAGGGGATGGGGCTGTTGGAGCACAGCGCCACTGCTAAAAACCCCATCTAATGTAAAAAGGGAAGTTTGGGAAATTGGGACTCAAGACGGGGACAGAGGAGATGTTTCCCAAACCTTTTTGAACGAGTCTGAACAATCTCTAGCCCAGGTGAACGGGAACTTTGCTACTGGGGCCCTTTTAGTGAGGGGTGTAGGGGTGTGTCCGGGCCCTTCCCTTGTCAATCGACACAGGAACGTCCACATGATAAACCACGTTTCCTTCATTTTTGGGCCAAGTAAAATGTTTTCCCCAGTTTCCCGGGAGTGTCTTTTTGACCCCCAAAAATGCCCCTCCTATGGGACTATTGTGAGCAAAATCAATGGTTTTGTTCAGAAATGTAACTGTTAACACTGCTAATGTTGACTGTGGGGGAAAACATTTTATCAGCTGAAAACCCCACATGTTTTTTTTTCCATCAGTAAAACCGTTACTATAATAGTAACAATTATCGAGATCCCTTATTAGTAACTTATACCAGCCCTTTAGTGACTGATCAAAAAAAACTGATCCCGTTAAATCACCCCAGGTTAAAAAATTTAACGCCCATTTTGTGTCTTGACTAGGTTGATGACCGGGGGGAGTCAGTGTTAATGACCCTGGGCGCAGAGCGTCACTAAACAACATATTCAACCCCAAATCATTGTCATCAACTAACTCAACAGGAGACAAGGATGGTTGTTGAATCTTTGACATAGCTCTAGTAATTGCACTGAGAGGAAATAAAATAGGTTTCTCTCTACAAGCTTCAATGGCATAATTATCATCAGTGGTATTATCAATCACAAGTGGTTCTTTACATATACCAGCATGAAGGATATCGTTCCCTATCAACAAGTCCACTGACCTGATGGGAAATACACCACTGGATATACCCACTGAAATATAACCAGTATAATAGCTTGTTTCAATATAAACTTTGTGCAGAGGCACTTTTATAACAGCCCCTCCATAGGCTTCTAACAATACATCTATCTTGCAATAGGTATCGTCAGTTATGGGCAGTACATCTTCTCTTAATAACGTGAGATAACTGCCAGTGTCTCTGAAGGAAATTATCTCAGTTAGATGTGATTCGTCAAATCCTACTTTATCTCTCGAAAAGTAAGGACTCATCGCTGAACGAATCTTTTCGTCAGATACACTTTCTGACGCTAGTCATCTATCCTGAGTAACATTATCTAAAACAGTAGGTTCAGAGGAATTGCTAGGATTTTGGTGCCTTTGTTGCTCGGAAGAGGATACGACTTGAGTGGGGGCGCCAGCCGCACGACTGTTTCTCGTATCTCTTTCTAACTTATAGCAATACTCTCTAGTATGTCCTTTTCTGTTACAATAGGTACATTTAACTTTCTTCTTCTCGATATCAGATTTCTGTCTAGCCACAGAGACAGATTCAGGATTGTGAGTTTTCCTGGTAAAGGTATGAGAAGTTACAGTAGCAGGTACATCAGGCCGGCAATGAGCAGCTGATTTAGGTTGCCAACTTCTAGGACAATTTTTAGTTACCTTGTTTCTTTGTGTTTTAGTACGTACAAGTTTGTGAGAAATCTCGTAATTGTCTGCTAATGCTGCAGTTTCCAGAATATCCGAGGTAGTATGATCGATCAGATATTCTTGTATGTCAGCAGGCATACAGTTGTGAAACTCTTCATGTAGTAACAACTGAACAAGGCTGTCATAGTTGTTACATTTAGCAGCTCTACACCACCTCTGAAATGCAACTTTTTTCTCACGAGCAAACTCTACACAAGTTTGATCTTGTCGTCGTTGTAACGTACGAAATGCTCTCTGATAACTTACAGGTAACAAGTTATATGTCTCTAGAATAGTTTGTTTGACAGCGTCATAACTAATGTACTTGGCAAATGGCAAAGCTGCAGTACAGGTTTGAGCTCTTCCTGTCAACGCTGTATGCAGCAATGTTGCCCAATGCTTACGTGGCCAGTTCATAGCACGTGCCTGGTTCTCAAACACATCAAAATATGTGTCTAAGTCACTTTCAAAAAACTTAGGAACCATGGATGCAGCTTTCTGCACATTAAATGTGTCCTGTGATATATCAGTCTGTTGTCTTAACAGACGAACATTTTCTCTTTGGAAATCTTCTTCGTTCAATCTCCTCTGTGCCTCAATTTGTGCAGTCTGCAACATAATGAGGCGTTCCAACCTCTCAAACTGTTCCTGAGAGATAGGACCAGTGGGTAATGGAGGAGTAGGGAAATTAACATGGTCTGGACGGTCCTTAGGTCGGACACTTGGTCCAGCCGTCTCTAGAGTGTCTAGATCTGGTCTAGGATAAGTAAATACAGGTGTAGTATACACTGTACTAGTATTAGGCTGTGTCATACTACCAGCTATACTCTGTACTATAGTGTCAGTGAAGGAAGGAGCCAGCGAGAACTGAGCTACACTAGGCTCGGACACTAGGCTCACTTCTGCTCTAGTTGCTCTTTCATCTTCATCAAATAGAGTCATACCTCCTAATTGTGACACTAGACTTTCTGAATCAGAATCATAATCAGACATCTCTGTATGAGCAGGAAACAATATATCTTTAATTAATGCTCTGACAGTTTCTGCGGTGTAATTCCTGTTATACGTCACACCGAGATACTTGGCTACTCGCCAACACGTCTGAAGTTTTAATGTACTTAACTCAGACAAAGTCAGAGTATCAATTAACTGTTTCACTTTAGCATACATCACGAAAATAATTGTACTACGAGAGAGTGATTATGGAAAACTATAATCCTAATAGGAATTTTAGTGTTGGTTGTCTTAGAGTTAGAACTCAAACAGTATTTCCATCTCCTTGGATCAAGAGACTCAGTCAGGTACATACATCCACCTGGTATGTTGTACAAGACTAAACTCAAAGTCTTCAGATTAGGAAAGTACTCAAAGTGTTTGATCATAGAAGTACTAGTATGTCAAACTGGACAATTTCTCCAACACCTTGGATCAAGAGCCTCCCGGACAGTTTCTCCAACACCTTGGATCAAGAGCCTCCCGGACAGGCCCCCATTTGTTACAAAAAACGCGATTCTAAAAGCTTAGAGATCTCCAGTGAATACTAGAAAGGACTGCCCTTCTAGCATCCAGCCTGTTACTGGGTTTTCGTAACAAGTAGTCAGTATCCTTGTCCAATTATCCATTAAATTCAGTATTATTCAATAGTGCTTTAGGATTACAACTGGTAGGCTACTAACTAGAGAAATTAAAATTTAATAAATTTATTAAGTCTGTAAGTTGTCTAGAGGTATATTATCAAAGTAAATTAAATCACAGCAATCAAAATAAAATCAATCTCTCGAGTTCAATATTATTGTGCTGAAAGCACATATCACATTTATAATTCTTAAGTACCGTCAGGTACATTAACATTTAATAAGATATTACAAATATGTACAAGTGTGTGTATGCGTGTAGGTGCTCTTAAGTAGTTAGCTATGTCTCAAGACTCGAATAAGACTTAAACAAGTGACTGGCAAAGTCCTCAAATAAACTAACTTCTTGACCGACTGGCAACCCGAACAGTCTGCTTGAACAACAAAGAATGCTAAGCCCAATAGCAATGCAATATCAAGCGACTGCGACACAGAATCAGGAACAAGGAGATAATATAACGACACTAAGTAGGGACCATCTGCAGATCCTCCACAAAAGTTACAAACTTCCATAATACTGAATCTATGTTCAGCATAGGTAAAACTGTGACTGTGACAATACACAGGAACCAGTACAAAATTAGGTCAGAAGCTATAGCTAAGGACCTGAGATGTTCAGAGTGTCTAAGTGACACACAACCTCAGTACAACGTCGAAAATCACTAAGTCTTTACAGTGTTCTGTGAACAAAGTTCTACAGAACTAACAAGAATAATGAGACAGACAATCTGTCCAACCAGCAAGCGAGTCTACAGCAGACTGACTACTTCACGAGAGGTGAGGACACCCCCCCTCGATCACGTGATAGCTACGTGGACAACTGCAGCTCAGAAGCCGGCAGTATAACGAGCGACAAGCGATAATTACAGTAGTTTGACAATCAAGACTAACTGAGCACATTTTATATACATCCTAACAACATAAGCTAAATAACAATATAACAGTCAAATAATAATATAAAGTCATACATTTACGATTTAGCTATTATCGCAAATATAAGCAATATAAAATTAAATGAAAAGGTAATATACATTATATATACATAATAATCATTGTAACCCATTCAGGGGTTGCAACAGCTGCAAGAATAAACAGTACCGTAGTACCCGGAAGAACCTTTTTTGCTGAGGTACGGGTGGGCGAGCAACATTCCCTCGGAGACCAGCTACCCTCCATTACCGCGTTCTTTAAACCCATCAGTGTTGTGAAGTAGCAACAGTTGCGTCAGTGAGTTGCAGACCGGGGAACTCCCTCGGAGATGGCAAGCTTGTACCCAGTCACCTGAATCCTTTGTACTGCCTCTCCCATCTATCAGAGTGATAGAGTTTGGGGAGTCAGAAGTGATCATTACCTACCTTCTTATACTTAGTAATACACAGAAATAAGTCTCTCTATCCCCTTGGGGGATGATTAAACATATTAAACTTGTACCCTGACAGCCCTAGGGTTATGCAGACCCCCCATTATCACATTCTTTTCCACACTCATTATCCTGGAATCTACCACCCGGTCACCTGAATCCTTTGTTCTACTTCTGTTCCTACTTAGTAATGCATAGGAATAAGTCTCTCTATCCCCTTCGGGGATGATTAAACATATTAAACTTGTACCCTGTCAGCCCTAAGGTCATGCAGACCCCCCATTATCACATTCGTTTCCGTGGTCATTATCCTGGAATCCGGCAGTGTTTCTAGATCGACCACTTTACTCTACTACCATGAGTGTAAATATTACCATGACTGCAGAAAGTCTGCAGTAATTAATCATAAGTCATTCATTCGTCTCTCAGCCCTTGAGTAGAGAGGACGTGTGCTGCTGCTACCCCCTGGTGTTGATTAGTGGCAGTTATATTTTCACAGCATGGCGCAGGCAAGCCGGAGACGCATAAACACAGTCTGTGTTGAGCTTATCCGTGGGGCTGTGACAGGAACTTCTATGGACCTGATACTACCTGCAATCATACGAGACACATATGGTATTGCTAACGAGGAGATATATGGAGTAGCGCTGAATGGCACGACGAGGATCTTTGTCAAGTTTAATTTGGCAAGTGTGTATGAGGCGGTTGTAGACAAGTACCAGGAGGTTACTTTGACAGTTAACTCCGCTGTGACCGTGCGACTTCACGACGTTTCTCGCCATTATACATGGGTTAAGATTAGAAATGTGCCATTCGAGGCGGATGATTCTGACATCCGTCTTGCGATGGGCAAATATGGTACAGTACATATGGCCACTGTTGGGAAGTGGGCCACTGGGCCATACGCAGGGAAACTCGAAGGAACGTATTCTGTGAAGATGACGTTACGTTACCCTATTCCGTCGTACGTAGTGCTGCCAGAATTTCGTACCCAGGTGTTTGTGACATATGCTGGGCAACGCCGGACCTGTCGGTTATGTGGGTCATATGATCACCTAGCGGCTCTGTGTGAAAGGAGGCGTGGCAACATGGAACAAAGGCAACGACATACAGCAATAGAGAAGAGTGAGGATTTGTCTTATGTGACTCTGCCTACACAAGGTGGGTCCTGGAGTGAGGAGGTCGAGAGAGCGGAGGAGATGGAGTCAGCAGGTGTGACGAGGGGGGGGACACCCCTTCATTGAACGCAGCTCAGGTGTTGGAAGAGGACACCCCGACTGCGAGTGCTAGCGATGTGGAAGACTCATTAGCCATGGCTTTAAATGTGTTATTGGCTGACAAGAGTATTGGGAAGGTTGGGAGTCCAGATCTAGTTCTTGGGTCTGTTGTGGATTCGGGCGTGGAACAGGATCTGAGGTCTGCGCAGTGTGATAAGAATATTGTGATGCAAGCTGTGGAGGTGGAGGTCCACCGGGACAATGTATCAGACGACATGATGCAAGCAGAGGGAGCATCACGGAAGCGCGCTGCTACGCTATCTGACTCCGAGGACGTGATCACGCCTGCTCAGCACACTGGCAAAAAGTCCTGGGCGGAAGTTACGCAGAGAGGACACAGCGGCCCTAAGGGGCAGGAGTTGGTTAAGAGCGTTTCTAAAGGGGGGGAGAGGGACCGAGGTGTCACGAAACGATCTGGTGGCAAGACAGTACCAGGGTCAAGAAGGAAAACCACTCTGTAAGCTTCAAGTGCATGACGTTGAACATTAATGGACTGAGATCAGAGAGAAAGTGTGTATGGTTTAGTGAATATTTGGTGCGTAATAGTGTTGACGTGGTGTTCGTGCAGGAACACAACTACAGACCAGGTTATGAGTTGAAGGTAAATGGGTATAATGTGTATGTGGAGCATGCGATAAGGTTGAAAGGAGGAATTGCCATCCTGGTAAGGGAAACTAGCCCGTTCATAGTGAGGCATTGTGAGGGTCGGGAGGGGAGGGTGATTCGTGTAGATGGGTGGTGGGGTAGGGTACAGATGAGTTTGGTGTGTGTGTATGGTCCAGCAGAGGGAGATGTGCGTATTAAGAATAAATTTGTGAAGGATGTCTTAGTATATTATTTGCGTGCTTTGCCGGGTGTAGCTGTAATTGGTGGTGATTGGAATTGTGTGATAAGGCGTAAGGATGTGGAACCTAGAGGGGCAGGGTATTGTTTGGGGATTTTGGGGGAATTATTAAATGGAGTGGGGTTAATGGACGTTGGACGGGGTGGGGTTGCAGAACATACTTTTGTTAGACGTGGATATGCGGCAAGACTGGATCGATTGTATGTGCCCCGAACAGTAATAGTGAGCAGAGTGCGTGTGGTGGACGCGGTTTTTTCGGATCACAGAGGAGTAATGGTGGACCTAGAATGGGAGGGATTGCCTAGAAGGGGTCAAGGTTATTGGAAGTTAAATGTGAAGCTTTTGCAGGGTGAGGAATGTCGTCAGTCTTTTGCGCAATTGTGGGAACGGTTGGTGGATGAGGCGCCGGGGGATGATGAACTGGTAAATTGGTGGGATTCGGTGGCTAAAAATCGTATCAGAGAATATTATATTTGTCGTGGGAGGGAAGATAATAGGTTAAAGTATGGGTTTCAAAGATATCTTGAAGGGCAGCTGTGGGACTGTTATGCAAGAGGAGGAGCAAGCTATCCAGTGCAGGACACTGAGGGTTTAAAGGAGAGTATTAGGGTATTGCGAATTATGGGAGGATTGGAAGAAGTGCTATGGGGTGACCTGCCGTCGGCTTGCGTGTTAAGAGGCCAGAGAAAAAGGAGAGTGACGATGGAGATGATGGGGTTAAACGTACATGTAGGGATGGAAGGGTATAGAGCGGGTCAAGCATTGGTAACGACAGAGGGTATGAGTGGATATGTAGACGCTTGGTTTAAGTCATATACGCAAAGTGTGGGCTTCCGTGAGGTGGCATTGAGGGAAATGGGAGAGTATGTGCAGTGTGAGCTTGATGGTCAAGATCGGGTGACATTAGGTGGGCCGATTACGGAGTGTGAGATTTGGCAGGCATTGTCAGGAGTGAGTTTGGGAAAAGCGCCGGGTATAGACGGACTGCCAAATGATTTCTACGTAAAGAATTGGGGGGTTCTGAGGTTTTTTTAGTAAGGCTGTTTAACATACTTAAGGCGGCTGAGGTAATGGGAGAGCAGCAACGGACGGCCGTTGTGGTGTTGGTGCCAAAAGGGGAGCAGTCAACGGTAATGGATTATCGGGCACTTTCGCTTATGTGTGGAGATTATAAGTTGTTTGCGAGAATATTAGGGAACAGAATCAAGAGGGTAATAGGCAAGGTAATTGATAGGGGGCAATATGGGGTGCCAGGAAGGTCGATGTATGAAGGGCATGGCATGATTCGAGAATTTATAGAGAAACAGGGGGAGTTGGGTGATGGAGGTGTATTGGCGTTAGATTGGAAGGCTGCTTATGATAGTGTAGAAAGGGAAGGGTTATGGAGGTTTATGCGTTGGCAAGGTTTTGGGGAAGAAATAATATCTTGGGCAAAATTATTGTATCAGGGGGCATCGATGAGGGTGCAGGTTAACGGGAGGCTAGGAGTTAAAATACAGATGCGACGGGGACTGCGCCAAGGCTGCCCACTATCACAAATATTGTTTGCGTGTATACAGGATCCATTTTATAGGGCCATTCGGAGGTGTGTTGCGGGAGGTGGGGAGGGTACTGACCGGGGGGAGGGGGGGGCTGGTATCGTAGGTTATGTGGATGACACGACTGTTTTGGTGAGAGGTAATGGGGATTTGCTTAGGGTGGGTAAGGTGGTGGATGTGTTTGGGGAGGCTTCAGGTATGAAAATTAATGTTGAGAAGACTAAGTTTCTAGACTTAAGGGATAGTACAAATGGGGATGAGGTGGTAGGGGGTGGGTGGAAGGTGGTGGATCAACTAATGATATGTGGGATAATTTATGTGAGAAATACACGGGTGGCTCAAGAGGTGAATTCGGTGAGAATAGTGAATGGAGTATTGAAAAGACTTGGTGGTTTGAGGGCGGCGCAACTAACGCTGCATCAAAGAGTAATAGTGACGAACGTGCTATTGTACAGCAAGATATGGCATGTCGTTGTCATGTACCCGCTGATGAGACGTGAGGTGAAGCGTTTACAACATAGGGTTTTTAGGTTTATATGGGGATCGGGCTGCGAATGGTTAAGTAGAGCGGTGTTAACACTTCCGGTCAGTCGAGGAGGGCTGGGACTTTTACCTCTGGAAAAAAGGATGATGAGCGTGTACCTAAAACGAAGTTATATAAGGGAGGGGTGCGGGAGGGGAGGTGGACTTGTGAGAGTACGTAAGGACATGCAACGGTGGTGGGGGGGTAGGGATTTAATAGTTGGTGAGGCCATGTTGAGGTTATTAATGACAGTGAGGGATCCGTCGTGTGTTAAACTGCGGGTCCTCGAAGGAGTGGAAGGTAGGTCAGTGGTGGCTGCTGTTGAAGGGGCATACCCTATGTATGCGTGGAACGAAATATGGACGCGTCTAAAACAATTACGTGTAAAACCGGGTGTTCGGGAGGTAATGTTTAGATTTTTACATGGAATTTTGCCGTCTGGGGTTGTCCTATTCAATAGGAGGATAAGGGAGGGAGGGGAATGTAGAGCGTGTGGAAGCATGGAGACAATTTTGCATGCGGTATATTTTTGTGACTGTATAGAAGTGGTGCGGGTCTGGTTAGGAAAGGTGTTCAGGTTAGTGGGTTGGGGAGGATTGCAGGTGTTGCGGGCTTTAAGTTTGGATATAGGTGGGGTGAGTAAAATGGTGGAGAATGCAGTGGCGTATTTGGTCACGGATTTTATATATACGTCATGGGCCATGAGGGAGGTGGGCGTGGATGAGAGGATAAAGGTGTTAGCTGCGACATTTTACAGAACTAAGTGTCGTAATAGGGAAATTTATGGAGGGAGTTGGGAGAATGCTTTTACTGAGGGCTATCGGAGTTTTAGGTTGAGGGATTTATGGGATTTACGTGCAATGTAAGGGGTCGCGGCGGGCTGGCTTCCCGATAAGGACAGTGTGAAAGGGTTTAGTGTGGAAGAGAATGAATATAGTACTGAGACATAAGTGCCTTTGACTGTATGATGAGCGGGTTGTGTGTTGTGAACGATACAAGTTCTTCAATTTAATTATTAATTATGCTAATGACAAAGGACGACAGACGTCGTAATGTGACGGAATATTACATATCTGCAACGAAATTATTGGTATGTGTGTAATGAAATGACAAAATGGGTGCACTGTGTGAATGCGAAATATATATATACACATGAAGTATTGCGTGTGGTAGGAAGGCTTCAGTATTTATCGACGTGTGAAGGTCATGCACTGTTATGTTTTGTGATAACAGACTTACATCTTAGTAGTGGTTTTAATGATATGGGCGAAATATTTTTAGAAAGCTTGACTTATCCTGTTTTCTTAATACATATTGTTTTTTTCATGGGAGCTCTATAGAGCCCGTAGGTTTAGGTTACCGTTGAATTGATATATATTATAGGGTAATTGATGGATGACATAGGATTAGGTATTTGTGTTTTCACTGGTTGTGTTGTAAAGTGTATGCAACATATGTATATATTTATACCTTCCTGGAGAAGGTGATATGTTTGGGTGTTTAGTAGATATACGTTGTACATGAATCATGTAGAATTGAATTTTATATTATCTCAATACATTGAGTGATACTGAACGTATCATGTTGTTCAATATGGAATAATGAAAGTATTTCATACAATATACAGTTACATATAAAGATTGTTACGTGTCAGGTGGATTGACATGCAAGAAGGGGGGGGGGGTAGTGTTTTCAGAATGTAAGGTGTACATTCCGTGGCAGGATGTACAATCAGGAATGAGATGTACTTGCCAAGGAGTCTTTAGGTTAGATTTAGTGTTCCAGACATAATGTCATTACTTCAAGGATTGGAGTGGTCATTGTTTACTGTACAGATTTGTCTTTCAGATGTAATATGTTAATTGGAAAGAACATGTACTATGCAGAATTTTTCATCACTGTTTTCACTATGTAATTTGTCGTTTATTTTTATGTACTATGTATGTCTTTTCAATAAAATATAAAAAAAAAAATTAATCATAATTAATCCAAACACAAGAGATAAAATGTCTTCTTGTTAATTTTCTAATTTGTAAGTTAGTTTGTTTATACAACATTTCTAAATGTTTTTAACACTTAAATGTTGTTATAACTACATCTGTGTGTCGACACTTCCGAGTGCTGGTGAACAATGTTCATGTGTAACTATCTCTGCAGGTCGACACTGCCGAGTGCTGGTGAACAATGTTCATGTGTAACTATCTCTGCATGTCGACACTTCCGAGTGCTAGTGAACAATGTTCATGTGTAACTATCACTGCAGGTCGATACTTCCGGGTGCTCGTGAACAATGTTCACGTGTAACTATCTCTGCAGGTCGACATTTCCGGGTGGTGGTGAACAATGTAACAATGTTCATGTGTAACTATCTCTGCAGGTCGACACTTCCGAGTGCTGGTGAACAATGTTCATGTGTAACTATCTTTGCAGGTCGACACTTCCGAGTGCTGGTGAACAATGTTCATGTGTAACTCTCTCTGCAGGTCGACAATTCCGAGTGCTAGTGAACAATGTTCATATGTAACTATCTATGCAGGTCGACACTTCCGGGTGTTGGTGAACAATGTTCACGTGTAACTATCACGGCAGGTCGACACTTCCGGGTTCTGGTGAACAATGTTCATGTGTAACTATCTCTGCAATTCGACACTTCCGAGTGCTGGTGAACAATGTTCATGTGTAGCTATCTCTGCAGGTCCACACTTCCGGGTGCTAGTGAACAATGTACACGTGTAACTATCTCTGCAGTTCGACACTTCCGGGTGCTGGTGAACAATGTAACAATGTTCATGTGTGTAACTATCTCTGCAGGTCGACACTTCCGGATGCTGGTGAACAATGTTCACGTGTAACTATCTCTGCAGGTCGACACTTCCGGGTGCTGGTGAACAATATTCACGTGTAACTCAATCTGCAGGTCGACACTTCAGGGTGCTGGTGAACAATGTAACAATGTTCATGTGTAACTATCTCTGCATGTCGACACTTCCGGGTGCTGGTGAACAATGTAACAATGTTAATGTGTAACTATCTCCGCAGGTCTACAGTTCCGAGTGCTAGTGAACAATGTTCACGTGTAACTATCTCTGCAGGTCGGCACTTCCGGGTGCTGGTGAACAATATTCACGTGTAACTATCTCTGCAGGTCGACACTTCCGGGTGCTAGTGAACAATGTAACAATGTTCATGTGCAACTATCTCTGCAGGTCGACACTTCCGGGTGCTGGTGAACAGTGTAACAATGTTCATGTGTAACTATCTCCGCAGGTCGACAGTTCCGAGTGCTGGTGAACAATGTTCATGTGAAACTATCTCTGCAGGTCGACACTTCAGGGTGCTTGTGAACAATGTAACAATGTTCATGTGTAACTATCTCTGCAGGTCGACACTTCCGGGTGCTGGTGAACAAAGTAACAATGTTCATGTGTAACTATCTCTGCAGGTCGACACTTCCGTGTGCTCGTGAACAATGTAACAATGTTCATGTGTAAATATCTCCGCAGGTCGACAGTTCCGAGTGCTGGTAAACAATGTTCATGCGTAACTATCTCTGCAGGTCGACAGTTCCGAGTGCTGGTGAACAATGTTCATGTGTAACTATCTCTGCAGGTCGACACTTCCGGGTGCTGGTGGACAATGTAACAATGTTCATGAGTAACTATCTCTGGAGGTCGACACTTCCGGGTGCTGGTGAACAATGTAACAATGTTCATGTGTAACTATCACTGCAGGTCGACACTTCCGAGTGTTGGTGAACAATGTTCATGAGTAACTATCTCAGCAGGTCGACATTTCCGGGTGGTGGTGAACAATGTAACAATGTTCATGTGTAACTATCTCTGCAGGTCGACACTTCCGAGTGCTGGTGAACAATGTTCATGTGTAACTATCTTTGCAGGTCGACACTTCCGAGTGCTGGTGAACAATGTTCATGTGTAACTCTCTCTGCAGGTCGACAATTCCGAGTGCTAGTGAACAATGTTCATATGTAACTATCTATGCAGGTCGACACTTCCGGGTGTTGGTGAACAATGTTCACGTGTAACTATCACGGCAGGTCGACACTTCCGGGTTCTGGTGAACAATGTTCATGTGTAACTATCTCTGCAGGTCGACACTTCCGAGTGCTGGTGAACAATGTTCATGTGTAGCTATCTCTGCAGGTCCACACTTCCGGGTGCTAGTGAACAATGTACACGTGTAACTATCTCTGCAGTTCGACACTTCCGGGTGCTGGTGAACAATGTAACAATGTTCATGTGTGTAACTATCTCTGCAGATCGACACTTCCGGATGCTGGTGAACAATGTTCACGTGTAACTATCTCTGCAGGTCGACACTTCCGGGTGCTGGTGAACAATATTCACGTGTAACTATCTCTGCAGGTCGACACTTCCGGGTGCTAGTGAACAATATTCACGTGTAACTATCTCTGCAGGTCGACACTTCCGGGTGCTGGTGAACAATATTCACGTGTAACTATCTCTGCAGGTCGACACTTCCGGGTGCTAGTGAACAATGTTCACGTGTAACTATCTCCGCAGGTCTACAGTTCCGAGTGCTAGTGAACAATGTTCACGTGTAACTATCTCTGCAGGTCGACACTTCCGGGTGCTGGTGAACAATATTCACGTGTAACTATCTCTGCAGGTCGACACTTCCGGGTGCTAGTGAACAATGTTCACGTGTAACTATCTCCGCAGGTCTACAGTTCCGAGTGCTAGTGAACAATGTTCACGTGTAACTATCTCTGCAGGTCGACACTTCCGGGTGCTAGTGAACAATGTAACAATGTTCATGTGCAACTATCTCTGCAGGTCGACACTTCCGAGTGCTGGTGAACAATGTTCATGTGTAACTATCTTTGCAGGTCGACACTTCCTAGTGCTGGTGAACAATGTTCATGTGTAACTCTCTCTGCAGGTCGACAATTCCGAGTGTTAGTGAACAATGTTCATATGTAACTATCTATGCAGGTCGACACTTCCGGGTGTTGGTGAACAATGTTCACGTGTAACTATCACGGCATGTCGACACTTCCGGGTTCTGGTGAACAATGTTCATGTGTAACTATTTCTGCAATTCGACACTTCCGAGTGCTGGTGAACAATGTTCATGTGTTACTATCTCTGCAGGTCGACACTTCCGAGTGCTGGTGAACAATGTTCATGTGTAGCTATCTCTGCAGGTCCACACTTCCGGGTGCTAGTGAACAATGTACACGTGTAACTATCTCTGCAGTTCGACACTTCCGGGTGCTGGTGAACAATGTAACAATGTTCATGTGTGTAACTATCTCTGCAGGTCGACACTTCCGGATGCTGGTGAACAACGTTCACGTGTAACTATCTCTGCAGGTCGACACTTCCGGGTGCTGGTGAACAATATTCACGTGTAACTCAATCTGCAGGTCGACACTTCCGGGTGCTGGTGAACAATGTAACAATGTTCATGTGTAACTATCTCTGCATGTCGACACTTCCGGGTGCTGGTGAACAATGTAACAATGTTAATGTGTAACTATCTCCGCAGATCTACAGTTCCGAGTGCTGGTTAACAATGTTCATGTGTAACTATCTCAGCAGGTCGACATTTCCGGGTGGTGGTGAACAATGTAACAATGTTCATGTGTAACTATCTCTGCAGGTCGACACTTCCGAGTGCTGGTGAACAATGTTCATGTGTAACTCTCTCTGCAGGTCGACAATTCCGAGTGCTAGTGAACAATGTTCATATGTAACTATCTATGCAGGTCGACACTTCCGGGTGTTGGTGAACAATGTTCACGTGTAACTATCACGGCAGGTCGACACTTCCGGGTTCTGTTGAACAATGTTCATGTGTAACTATCTCTGCAATTCGACACTTCCGAGTGCTGGTGAACAATGTTCATGTGTAACTATCTCTGCAGGTCGACACTTCCGAGTGCTGGTGAACAATGTTCATGTGTAGCTATCTCTGCAGGTCCACACTTCCGGGTGCTGGTGAACAATGTAACAATGTTCATGTGTGTAACTATCTCTGCAGGTCGACACTTCCGGATGCTGGTGAACAATGTTCACGTGTAACTATCTCTATAGGTCAACACTTCCGGGTGCTGGTGAACAATATTCACGTGTAATTCAATCTGCAGGTCGACACTTCCGGGTGCTGGTGAACAATGTAACAATGTTCATGTGTAACTATCTCTGCATGTCGACACTTCCGGATGCTGGTGAACAATGTAACAATGTTCATGTGTAACTATCTCCACAGGTCTACAGTTCCGAGTGCTAGTGAACAATGTTCACGTGTAACTATCTCCGCAGGTCGACAGTTCCGAGTGCTGGTAAACAATGTTCATGTGTAACTATCTCTGCAGGTCGACAGTTCCGAGTGCTGGTGAACAATGTTCATGTGTAACTATCTCTGCAGGTCGACACTTCCGAGTGTTGGTGAACAATGTTCATGTGTAACTATCTCTGCTGGTCGACACTTCCGGGTGCTAGTGAATAATGTTCACGTTAACTATCTCTGCAGTGCGACACTTCCGAGTGCTGTTGAACAATGTTCACGTGTAACTATCTCTGCAGGTCGACACTTTCGGGTTCTGGTGAACAATGTAACAATGTTCATGTGTAACTATCTCTACAGGTCGACACTTTCGGTTGCTGATGAACAATGTTCACGTGTAACTATCTCTGCAAGTCGAAACTTCCGGGTGCTGGTGAACAATGTTCACGTGTAACTATCTCTGCATTTCGACAGTTCCAGGTGCTGTTGAACAATGTTCACGTGTAACCATCTCTGCAGGTCGACACTTCCGGGTGCTGGTGAACAATGTAACAATGTTCATGTGTAACTATCTCTACAGGTCGACACTTCCGAGTGCTGGTGAACAATGTTCATGTGTAACTATCTCTGCATGTCCACACTTCCGAGTGCTGGTGAACAATGTTCATGTGTAACTATCTCTGCAGGTCGACACTTCCGAGTGCTGGTGAACAATGTTCATGTGTAACTATCTCTGCAGGTTTACACATCCGGCTGCTGGTGAACAACGTTCATGTGTAACTATCTCTGCAGGTCGACACTTGCGAGTGCTAATGAACAATGTTCATGTGTAACTATCTCTGCAGGTCGATACTTCCGGGTGCTAGTGAACAATGTTCACGTGGAACTATCTCTGCAGGTCGACACTTCCGAGTGCTGGTGAACAATGTTCATGTGTAACTATCTCTGCAGGTCGATTCTTCCGGGTGCTGGTGAACAATGTTCACGTGTAACTATCTCTGCAGGTCGACACTTCCTGGTGCTGGTGAACAATGTAACAATGTTCATGTGTAACTATCTCTGCAGGTCGACACTTCCGGGTGCTGGTGAACAATGTTCATGTGAAAATATATCTGCAATCTGACACTTCCGAGTGCTGGTGAACAATGTTCATGTGCAACTATCTCTGCAGGTCTACACTTCGAGTGTTGGTGAACAATGTTCATGTGTAACCATCTCTGCAGGTCCACACTTCCGGGTGCTAGTGAACAATGTTCACGTGTAACTATCTCTGCAGGTCGACACTTCCGGGTGCTAGTGAACAATGTTCACGTGAAACTAACTCTGCAGTTCGAGACTTCCGGGAGCTGTTGAACAATGTTCACGTGTAACTATCTCTGCAGGTCGACACTTCCGTTTTCTGGTGAACAATGTAACAATGTTCATGTGTAACTATCTCTGAAGGTCGACACTTCCGGGTGCTGGTGAACAATGTTCACGTGTAGCTATCTCTGCAGGTCGACACTTCCGAGTGCTGGTGAACAATGTTCATGTGTGACAATCTCTGCAGGTCGACACTTTCGGGTGCTGGTGAACAATTTTCACGTGTAGCTATCTCTGCAGGTCGACACTTCCGGGTGCAGGTGAACAATGTTCACGTGTAACTATCTCTGCAGGTCGACACTTCCTAGTGCTGGTGAACAATGTTCATGTGTAACTCTCTCTGCAGGTCGACAATTCCGAGTGTTAGTGAACAATGTTCATATGTAACTATCTATGCAGGTCGACACTTCCGGGTGTTGGTGAACAATGTTCACGTGTAACTATCACGGCATGTCGACACTTCCGGGTTCTGGTGAACAATGTTCATGTGTAACTATTTCTGCAATTCGACACTTCCGAGTGCTGGTGAACAATGTTCATGTGTTACTATCTCTGCAGGTCGACACTTCCGAGTGCTGGTGAACAATGTTCATGTGTAGCTATCTCTGCAGGTCCACACTTCCGGGTGCTAGTGAACAATGTACACGTGTAACTATCTCTGCAGTTCGACACTTCCGGGTGCTGGTGAACAATGTAACAATGTTCATGTGTGTAACTATCTCTGCAGGTCGACACTTCCGGATGCTGGTGAACAACGTTCACGTGTAACTATCTCTGCAGGTCGACACTTCCGGGTGCTGGTGAACAATATTCACGTGTAACTCAATCTGCAGGTCGACACTTCCGGGTGCTGGTGAACAATGTAACAATGTTCATGTGTAACTATCTCTGCATGTCGACATTTCCGGGTGCTGGTGAACAATGTAACAATGTTATTGTGTAACTATCTCCGCAGATCTACAGTTCCGAGTGCTGGTTAACAATGTTCATGTGTAACTATCTCAGCAGGTCGACATTTCCGGGTGGTGGTGAACAATGTAACAATGTTCATGTGTAACTATCTCTGCAGGTCGACACTTCCGAGTGCTGGTGAACAATGTTCATGTGTAACTCTCTCTGCAGGTCGACAATTCCGAGTGCTAGTGAACAATGTTCATATGTAACTATCTATGCAGGTCGACACTTCCGGGTGTTGGTGAACAATGTTCACGTGTAACTATCACGGCAGGTCGACACTTCCGGGTTCTGTTGAACAATGTTCATGTGTAACTATCTCTGCAATTCGACACTTCCGAGTGCTGGTGAACAATGTTCATGTGTAACTATCTCTGCAGGTCGACACTTCCGAGTGCTGGTGAACAATGTTCATGTGTAGCTATCTCTGCAGGTCCACACTTCCGGGTGCTGGTGAACAATGTAACAATGTTCATGTGTGTAACTATCTCTGCAGGTCGACACTTCCGGATGCTGGTGAACAATGTTCACGTGTAACTATCTCTATAGGTCAACACTTCCGGGTGCTGGTGAACAATATTCACGTGTAATTCAATCTGCAGGTCGACACTTCCGGGTGCTGGTGAACAATGTAACAATGTTCATGTGTAACTATCTCTGCATGTCGACACTTCCGGATGCTGGTGAACAATGTAACAATGTTCATGTGTAACTATCTCCACAGGTCTACAGTTCCGAGTGCTAGTGAACAATGTTCACGTGTAACTATCTCTGCAGGTCGGCACTTCCGGGTGCTGGTGAACAATATTCACGTGTAACTATCTCTGCAGGTCGACCTTTCCGGGTGCTAGTGAACAATGTAACAATGTTCATGTGTAACTATCTCTGCATGTCGACACTTCCGGATGCTGGTGAACAATGTAACAATGTTCATGTGTAACTATCTCCACAGGTCTACAGTTCCGAGTGCTAGTGAACAATGTTCACGTGTAACTATCTCCGCAGGTCGACAGTTCCGAGTGCTGGTAAACAATGTTCATGTGTAACTATCTCTGCAGGTCGACAGTTCCGAGTGCTGGTGAACAATGTTCATGTGTAACTATCTCTGCAGGTCGACACTTCCGGGTGCTGGTGAACAATGTAACAATGTTCATGTGTAACTATCACTGCAGGTCGACACTTCCGAGTGTTGGTGAACAATGTTCATGTGTAACTATCTCTGCTGGTCGACACTTCCGAGTGCTGTTGAACAATGTTCACGTGTAACTATCTCTGCAGGTCGACACTTTCGGGTTCTGGTGAACAATGTAACAATGTTCATGTGTAACTATCTCTACAGGTCGACACTTTCGGTTGCTGATGAACAATGTTCACGTGTAACTATCTCTGCAAGTCGAAACTTCCGGGTGCTGGTGAACAATGTTCACGTGTAACTATCTCTGCATTTCGACAGTTCCAGGTGCTGTTGAACAATGTTCACGTGTAACCATCTCTGCAGGTCGACACTTCCGGGTGCTGGTGAACAATGTAACAATGTTCATGTGTAACTATCTCTACAGGTCGACACTTCCGAGTGCTGGTGAACAATGTTCATGTGTAACTATCTCTGCATGTCCACACTTCCGAGTGCTGGTGAACAATGTTCATGTGTAACTATCTCTGCAGGTCGACACTTCCGAGTGCTGGTGAACAATGTTCATGTGTAACTATCTCTGCAGGTTTACACATCCGGCTGCTGGTGAACAACGTTCATGTGTAACTATCTCTGCAGGTCGACACTTGCGAGTGCTAATGAACAATGTTCATGTGTAACTATCTCTGCAGGTCGATACTTCCGGGTGCTAGTGAACAATGTTCACGTGGAACTATCTCTGCAGGTCGACACTTCCGAGTGCTGGTGAACAATGTTCATGTGTAACTATCTCTGCAGGTCGATTCTTCCGGGTGCTGGTGAACAATGTTCACGTGTAACTATCTCTGCAGGTCGACACTTCCTGGTGCTGGTGAACAATGTAACAATGTTCATGTGTAACTATCTCTGCAGGTCGACACTTCCGGGTGCTGGTGAACAATGTTCATGTGAAAATATATCTGCAATCTGACACTTCCGAGTGCTGGTGAACAATGTTCATGTGCAACTATCTCTGCAGGTCTACACTTCGAGTGTTGGTGAACAATGTTCATGTGTAACCATCTCTGCAGGTCCACACTTCCGGGTGCTGTGAACAATGTTCACGTGTAACTATCTCTGCAGGTCGACACTTCCGGGTGCTAGTGAACAATGTTCACGTGAAACTAACTCTGCAGTTCGAGACTTCCGGGAGCTGTTGAACAATGTTCACGTGTAACTATCTCTGCAGGTCTGGTGAACAATGTAACAATGTTCATGTGTAACTATCTCTGAAGGTCGACACTTCCGGGTGCTGGTGAACAATGTTCACGTGTAGCTATCTCTGCAGGTCGACACTTCCGAGTGCTGGTGAACAATGTTCATGTGTGACAATCTCTGCAGGTCGACACTTTCGGGTGCTGGTGAACAATTTTCACGTGTAGCTATCTCTGCAGGTCGACACTTCCGGGTGCAGGTGAACAATGTTCACGTGTAACTATCTCTGCAGGTCGACACTTCCGGGTGCTGGTGAACAATGTTCACGTGTAACCATCTCTGCAGGTCGACACTTCCTGGTGCTGGTGAACAATGTAACAATGTTCACGTGTAACTATCTCTACAGGTCGACACTTCCGAGTGCTGGTGAACAATGTTCATGTGTAACTATCTTTGCAGGTCGATACTTCCGAGTGCTGGTGAACAATGTTCATGTGTAACTATCTCTGCAGGTCGACACTTCCGAGTGCTGGTGAACAATGTTGACGTGTAACTATCTCTGCAGGTTGACACTTCCGGGTACTGGTGAACAATGTTCATGTGTAACAATCTCTGCAGGTCGACACTTTCGGGTGCTGGTGAACAATGTTCACGTGTAACCATCTCTGCAGGTCGACATTTCCGGGTGCTGGTGAACAATGTAACAATGTTCATGTGTAACTCTCTCTACAGGTCGACACTTCCGAGTGCTGGTGAACAATGTTCATGTGTAACCATCTTTGCAGGTCGATACTTCCGAGTGCTGGTGAACAATGTTCATGTGTAACTCTCTCTGCAGGTCGACACTTCCGAGTGCTGGAGAACAATATTCTTGTGTAACTATCTCTGCAGGTCGACACTTCCGAGTGCTGGTGAACAATGTTCATGTGTAACTATCTCTGCAGGTCGACAATTCCGAGTGATGGTGAACAATGTTGACGTGTAACTATCTCTGCAGGTTGACACTTCCGGGTACTGGTGAACAATGTTCATGTGTAACTATCTCTGCAGGTCGACACTTGCGAGTGCTGATCAACAATGTTCATGCGTAACTATCTCTGCAGGTCGACACTTCCGGGTGCTAGTAAACAATGTTCACGTGTAACTATCTCTGCAGGTCGACACTTCCGGGTGCTAGTGAACAATGTTCACGTGTAACTATCTCTTCAGGTCGACACTTCCGAGTGCTGGTGAACAATGTTCACGTGTAACTATCTCTGCGGGTCGACACTTCCGGGTGCTGGTGAACAATGTAACAATGTTCATGTGTAACTCTCTCTACAGGTCGACACTTCCGAGTGCTGGTGAACAATGTTCATTTGTAACCATCTTTGCAGGTCGATACTTCCGAGTGCTGGTGAACAATGTTCATGTGTAACTATCTCTGCAGGTCCACACTTCCGGGTGCTAGTGAATAATGTTCACGTGTAACTATCTCTGCAGGTCGAAACTTCCGGGTGCTAGTGAACAATGTTCACGTGTAACTTACTCTGCAGTTCGACACTTGCGGGTGCTGTTGAACAATGTTCACGTGTAACTATCTCTGCAGGTCGACACTTCCGTTTTCTGGTGAACAATGTAACAATGTTCATGAGTAACTATCTCTGAAGGTCGACACTTCCGGGTGCTGGTGAACAATGTTCACGTGTAGCTATCTCTGCAGGTCGACACTTCAGAGTGCTGGTGAACAATGTTCATGTGTGACAATCTCTGCAGGTCGACACTTTCTGGTGCTGGTGAACAATGTTCACGTGTAGGTGTCTCTGCAGGTCGACACTTCCGGGTGCTGGTGAACAATGTTCACGTGTAACTATCTCTGCAGGTCGACACTTCCGGGTGCTGGAGAACAATGTTCACGTGTAACCATCTCTGCAGGTCGACACTTCCTGGTGCTGGTGAACAATGTTCATATGTAACTATCTTTGCAGGTCGATACTTCCGAGTGCTGGTGAACAATGTTAATGCGTAACTATCTCTCCAGGTCGACATTTCCGAGTGCTGGTGAACAATGTTCATATGTAACTATCTCTGGAGGTCGACACTTCCGAGTGCTGGTGAACAATGTTCACGTGTAGCTATCTCTGCAGGTCGACACTTCCGAGTGCTGGTGAACAATGTTCATGTGTAACAATCTCTGCAGGTCGACACTTTCGGGTGATGGTGAACAATGTTCACGTGTAACTATCTCTGCAGGTCGACACTTCCTGGTGCTGGTGAACAATGTTCACGTGTAACCATCTCTGGAGGTCGACATTTCCGGGTGCTGGTGAACAATGTAACAATGTTCATGTGTAACTCTCTCTACAGGTCGACACTTCCGAGTGCTGGTGAACAATGTTCATGTGTAACAATCTCTGCAGGTCGACACTTTCGGGTGATGGTGAACAATGTTCACGTGTAACTATCTCTGCAGGTCGACACTTCCTGGTGCTGGTGAACAATGTTCACGTGTAACCATCTCTGGAGGTCGACATTTCCGGGTGCTGGTGAACAATGTAACAATGTTCATGTGTAACTCTCTCTACAGGTCGACACTTCCGAGTGCTGGTGAACAATGTTCATGTGTAACCATCTTTGCAGGTCGATACTTCCGAGTACTGGTGAACAATGTTCTTGTGTAACTCTCTCTGCAGGTCGACACTTCCGAGTGCTGGAGAACAATGTTCTTGTGTAACTGTCTCTGCAGGTCGACATCTTCCGAGTGCTGGTGAACAATGTTGACGTGTAACTATCTCTGCAGGTTGACACTTCCGGGTACTGGTGAACAATGTTCATGTGTAACTATCTCTGCAGGTCGACACTTGCGAGTGCTGATCAACAATGTTCATGTGTAACTATCTCTGCAGGTCGACACTTCCGGGTGCTAGTAAACAATGTTCACGTGTAACTATCTCTGCAGGTCGACACTTCCGGGTGCTAGTGAACAATGTTCACGTGTAACTATCTTTTCAGGTCGACACTTCCGAGTGCTGGTGAACAATGTTCACGTGTAACTATCTCTGCGGGTCGACACTTCCGGGTGCTCGTGAACAATGTTCATGTGTAACCATCTTTGCAGGTCGATACTTCCGAGTGCTGGTGAACAATGTTCATGTGTAACTCTCTCTGCAGGTCTACACTTCCTAGTGCTGGTGAACAATGTTCATGTGCAACTATCTCTGCAGGTCTACACTTCCGGGCGCTAATGAACAATGTTCATGTGTAACTATCTCTGCAGGTCGACACTTCCGAGTGCTGGTGAACAATGTTTATGTGTAACTATCTCTGCAGGTCGACACTTCCGAGTGCTGGTGAACAATGTTCATGGTTAACTATCTCTGCAGGTCGACACTTCCGGGTGCTGTTGAACAATGTAACAATGTTTATGTGTGACTCTCTCTGCAGGTCGACCCTTCAAGGGAGGTTCCTTGACACTGTTGAGGGGCTCCTTATCTAGGGAATAGGATCTGTGCTCCAGTTCCCTGAATTGAGCCTGAATGCCTCCCATCCTCCCCACATGCGCTGTATAATCATACGGGTTTAGCGCTACCCCATGATTATAATAATAATTTGCAGGTCGACACTTCCGGGTGCTGATGAACAATGTTCATTTGTAACTATCTCTTCAGGTCGACACTTCCGGGTGCTGGTGAACAATGTTCATTTGTAACTATCTCTTCAGGTCGACACTTCCGGGTGCTGGTGAACAATGTTCATTTGTAACTATCTCTTCAGGTCGACACTTCCGGGTGCTGGTGAACTATGTTCATGTGTAACTTTCTCTGCAGATCGACACTTCCGGGTGCTGGTGAACAATGTTCATGTTTAACTTTCTCTGCAGGTCGACACTTCCTGGTGCTGGTGAACAATGTTCATGTGTAACTATCTCTGCAGGTCGACACTTTCGGGCGCTGGTGAACAATGTAACAATGTTCATGAAAGGCAGTAACTGGATACCGGCCCATGTGTTGCCAGAATCCGTCACTGTAGACTACACTCGCTACCTGCTAGAAGGCGCCGCAGTCACACACCAGAACTGTATGCGTGTCTGGGGTGGAGGCATCTACGAGAGTGATGCATTTTATGAGGTAAGGCAGCCTAATGAAAAATTAGACACATGTGCAACATCTGGGTATCTATATCGAAGACGTTTCCCCATCCAGTGGCTTTATCAATACAAATTCAAGGACATAATTGAAAGACAAGAGAATTATAGACAAAAGATGAGGTAATCAGTCCCTCAGCCTTGGAGTTGGTGTGAAGAGCACCGTAGTCGTGAAGATTCTGAAGTACAGGCAAGAAGGCTGGCGCTTATATACTGACTTCAGATGGAAGGGAATGGTTAGCAGACGAGAGCATAGTCATTGGTAGGCGGGATTCCCCAGTGGAAGTAGGTCATACCCAAGGGATGGGTTAGTGGTAGTAGTAGTGGCAGTAGTAGTAGTAGTGGTAGTAGTAGTAGTAGTAGTAGTAGTAGTAGTAGTAGTACTACTACTACTAGTAGTAGTAGTAGTAGTAGTAGTAGTAGTAGTAGTAGCAGCGTGAAGAAAGTTATGTAGATGTCCCCTTCCATCTGAAGCCAGTATATTAGTGCCTGCCTTCTTGCCTGTGCGCCAGAATCTTCACGACTACGGTGCTCTTCACACCAACTCCAAGGCTGAGGGACTGATTACCTCATTTTTTGTATATAATTCTTCTGTCTTCTAATTATGTTCTTGAGTTTGTATTGATAAAACCACTGGATGGCGAAACTTCTACAATAAAGATACCCAGATGTTGCACATGTGTCTAATTTTTCATCTATTCGGTACTGTCTATCGTTGGAAATAAATGGTATCAAATACCGACACAGTGGAAATATAAACACATATGCAGTATAATGTGATCCTTTATTGACAACGTTTCACCCACACAGTGGGCTTTTTCAAGTCACAAACAGATCTACCTGGGGTGGAAGGTACGTGAGTATTTATAGTCATGTTCAGAATGTTGAGGTCAGGTGGAGAATGCTGCATCTGATGATCTACCGGTTGGGGTTATAGAGTCTTGGGTAGCTTGGCAGGGGTATTGGACAAGTTGTAAGTAGACCTTCTGCAGTGTTCTATGTTCTTATGTGGGATAGCGATGAAGAAGTTTCTTGGCGAGTGGTTCAGCTATGTTACAGAAGCCGTTGTTCTGGTTGAAATTGTTGGTTATAGAGATAAGCGATGATTCCAGGATTCTTCGGTATTGAGTGTTGTCTTCTGTGGCGATAAGTCTTGAGTTTCTGTAGTTAATTAAATGGTTCTGTGAATTGCGATGTTGTACACAGGCATTCCTTGTATCGTCAGTCCTGCTTGCATATTGGTGTTCTGAAATACGTGTTTGGAGGTCTCTTGATGTTTCGCCCACATATAATTTGTTGCAGTCATTACAAGGGATTATGTTTACTCCTGCAGAGGATGGAGGCTTGTCCTATCTACTACTGGTGATGTCCTTGATGGTCGTGGTTGTGGAGGTAGATACTTGGAAAGATGTATTGGAAAAGATGTTGGAAACATGTTTGGCAATGGAGTTGGTGGGGAGGACTATGTATCTCTTCTCGGCAGTGTATTCTCTGGGTGTGTTGAAGATGTTTAATGCCCGCCGTCTGCAGTCTCTGATGAAGTGACGAGGATAGTGGAGTTTAGAAAATACTTGTTCAATTATGGTGCATTCTTCCTCAAGGAACTCATTGCTGCAGATTCTGAGTGCACGCAGGAAGAAGCCTATAATTACACCACGTTTGGTTTTGGTGTCGTGGTGAGAGTAGAAGTGGAGAAGATCGTTTTGGTTGGTGGGTTTTCGATAGACTTTAAAACGAAGTTCGTGGTCAGCTTTGCAGAGCAGAACATCAAGGAAAGGAAGAGTGTTGTCGACTTCTTCTTCAAGTATGAACTGGATTGAAGGCTCGACCTGGTTGAGCTTGTCTTGGAGAGCTTGAACGTTGAAGCGTTTAGGTCCTAAACGCTTCAACGTTCATAACGTTCATAACGTTCATAACTCCTAAACTTCAGGAGTTATGAGGAGAATGTCGTCAACATAACGGAGCCAGGTGACAGACGAAGGAATAATGGTGGAGAAACGTTCGGCTTCTAGATGTTCCATGTATAGGTTCGCCAGGACCGCATTGAGTGGCGAACCCATGGGTAGTCCAAAAGTCTGCTGAAAGAGGTGATTTTCGAAAGAGAAACACGTAAAGCCAACACATAGTTCAACAAGGTCGATGAAATCGCTGGCTGGAATGGGAAGATCAAGTGAATCGTCAATTTTCCTGCGCAAGAGATCGATGGCTTGTGTAGTAGGTACTTTGGTGAATAGGGAAGTCACGTCAAGGCTGGAAAGTTTCTTGTTCCTGATGTTGATGTTGCGAATGCGATTGAGAAGATCACCCGAGTGTTTGAGATGTGTTGGACTGATAGTGCCCAAGAGTTTAGAGAGGTGTTTTGCGAGAATTCCTGAGAGCTGGTGGGGAGCACTGCCTATTCCCGAGGATATGGGCCTCAGTGGGATACCAGGCTTGTGAGTTTTTGGCAGGCCGTACATTCTGGCAGGTCTGGGGTTGCTTGGGATGGTGTGCAGAAGTTTCTTCCCTTGTTCTGAGCCCCTCAGAATGCGGCGAGTCCTTTGAAGAAAAGTTAGTTGTGAGAGGTTTGTAGGTATCTGGGTCATTAAGTAGATTGAGCATTTTGTTCCTGTAATCGTCAGTGTTCATGATAACAGACTTACTAGGAAACTACAAACACTCTGCGATAATAGTAATTGGAAAAGTTTAGGAAGACCTGAAATTATTCAAAATCTTTCATCTCGTCCACTGTCAACCACAGAAACTGAAGCCCTCAGCTTAGGCCTCAAATTCGCAACAGGAGTTACGAAACCAAAAAAAAAAAACTACAGACACAATGACTCCGACTTCCAAAAAGGCTATCTTCAAGGCATCATCTCAGCAGCCATCTCAACACGCAGCTCCCCAGTCATACCTCGACGTTACATCAATGCACTCAAAGGTTTAGCAGAAGACACGACCATCAGGGTCACCACCGCTGATAAAGGAGGTGGTGTTGTTATCATGAACACTGACGATTACAGGAACAAAATGCTCAATCTACTTAATGACCCAGATACCTACAAACCTCTCACAACTAACCAAGTGGACAACCTTACTAAAACTTTTCTTTCAACAGACTTTTGGACTACCCATGGGTTCGCCACTCAGTGCGGTCCTGGCGAACCTATACATGGAACATCTAGAAGCCGAACGTTTCTCCACCATTATTCCTTCGTCTGTCACCTGGCTCCGTTATGTTGACGACATTCTCCTCATAACTCCTAAACGCTTCAACGTTCAAGCTCTCCAAAACAAGCTCAACCAGGTCGAGCCTTCAATCCAGTTCACACTCGAAGAAGTCGACAACACTCTTCCTTTCCTTGATGTTCTGCTCTGCAAAGCTGACCACGAACTTCGTTTTAAAGTCTATCGAAAATCCACCAACCAAAACGATCTTCTCCACTTCTACTCTCACCACGATACCAAAACCAAACGTGGTGTAATTATAGGCTTCTTCCTGCGTGCACTCAGAATCTGCAGCAATGAGTTCCTTGAGGAAGAATGCACCATAATTGAACAAGTATTTTCTAAACTCCACTATCCTCGTCACTTCATCAGAGACTGCAGACGGCGGGCATTAAACATCTTCAACACACCCAGAGAAGACAGTGCCGAGAAGAGATACATAGTCCTCCCCACCAACTCCATTGCCAAACATGTTTCCAACATCTTTTCCAATACATCTTTCCAAGTATCTACCTCCACAACCACGACCATCAAGGACATCACCAGTAGTAGATAGGACAAGCCTCCATCCTCTGCAGGGGTAAACATAATCCCTTGTAATGACTGCAACAAATTATATGTGGGCGAAACATCAAGAGACCTCCAAACACGTATTTCAGAACACCAATATGCAAGCAGGACTGACGATACAAAGAATGCCTGTGTACAACATCGCAATTCACACAACCATTTAATTAACTACAGAAACTCAAGACTTATCGCCACAGAAGACAACACTCAATACCGAAGAATCCTGGAATCATCGCTTATCTCTATAACCAACAATTTCAACCAGAACAACGGCTTCTGTAACATAGCTGAACCACTCGCCAAGAAACTTCTTCATCGCTATCCCACATAAGAACATAGAACACTGCAGAAGGTCTACTTACAACTTGTCCAATACCCCTGCCAAGCTACCCAAGACTATAACTCCACCCGGTAGATCATCAGATGCAGTATTCTCCACCTGACCTCAACATTCTGAACATGACTATAAATACTCACGTACCTTCCACCCCAGGTAGATCTGTGTGTGACTTGAAAAAGCCCACTGTGTGGGTGAAACGTTGTCAATAAAGGATCACATTATACTGCATATGTGTGTATATTTCCACTGTCTATCGTTCATGTACAAGGCAGATTAATGTTTATGGGCACGAATACAAAATTAGACATTTTTATTTCATACATTAATTATTTTTTAAATACTTATACATTACACTAGTTAGCCTACCACAGTGTACAACATAGTGATACCATAGTCCTTCGTGTGGTGAAAATATTGAAAGTGAAGTGTATTGGTAGGTTGTAACCTCAACCACCTGGGATGTAAACAATTGTCAGCAGTCGCCATTATACCCACCACGCCAGTCAAATACTGTTTTAGTAAACTTTTACAGCAGTTAACTTACCTAAGAGATATTTCAAGAGCACCAGAAGCACAGTTGTGTTGGAGTTGCAGTGTAGCGGTGCAGGAGACTGTTTGTAGAGGTCACATTAAACAGACTGTTACCAGATTTATAAAGGTTACGAGACAGGAAATACTTTTCACCAGTTGATGGTCATGAAACTGTTATTATAAATCTTTCTGTACCCAACACTGGAAAAAACATCAACCATGATGAAAACCTGTCCACACTTTTTCAATGCTCTCCAGCTAAGTACCATTGCTACGTTTGCTAGGAGTATCGTCATGTTTCATGAGCAAGTATTTTTTGCATTAACCAGCACTGATATTAAAACAAGGAACTGTTTTGGATCTACTGGAAAAACGGGATGGTGGGAGCATATTGTATGCGTACTAAAAGACAAAAACACTAACAAAAAAAGGTCGCTTTTGGAGAATTTAACAGTTTTATAAGACCGTTGGGGAGAGTGAACCTGGTGGCTGCCCAGGTGCTGCCATGGACGCCAGTGCCTGTTGGGATCTATATTCAGAAACTCAAGACAGTGGCCCTGGTATTGAGGAAACAGGTACAGACCCAAACATATAAGACCCAGGAATACGAAATAGCACTTCAGCAGGCAGTGTCAAAAATGCGGATGATGGTGATACATTACCATTAATAACTGGCGGTGGTACTGATGCTGGTACAGTTGCCGAAGACAGTGGGGAGTCAGAAAGAATTGCACTAGTAGGGAAACCAGCCTCAAAATATCATAGGCAACGAAAATCACATTTGTGGTGATTCTGTGCCTGAAGTATCTCTAGGCATCGAATATCAGGAAAAACAAATAGGAAATGCAATTTTGACCATAAAAAAATGCGGCGACCAAATGAGTTTGTCATTCCTCTTCCTGTAATGTGTTATTCATCAATCCCTGAAAGACAAAGCTACAACTCAAGCTGCGAGGTACATCACCTGAAAGGGACCAGAAGGTGCTGATCCCACATATCTTGGAAAACAAACCATGGTAGTTACAACCACTCAATAGATTTTTTAGTTCCAGGAATAAAAAAAAACTGGCAGGATATAACAAAAATACTTCACCACCTCGGATCCTTACTAGAGGGGATACACAGTCAGTGGCCCTCACTCCAGAACAACACACATTAGTGTCAATGAATAAATCCCCCCCCCCCAAATAATCAGTACAACATTTGTTTTTGCAGATATACAGGCTCTAAAGTAGGGTTCCTCAGTGTGGTCAGTATCGACCCCTAGGGCCGATGGGATATCGAAGGGGTCGATAAATGGCTTGGTGTCAAAAGGGGGTCAGTGCATAGTTGAAGCTGGTTTTAGCCATGCAAATGCAATTCTAACTAAGCAGATTTTTTATTAAATTATTATTATTATTATTATTATTATTATTATTATTATTATTATTATTATTATTATTCGTAGTACTATTAGCTTAAGCACTATTTATTAAATTCTTTTCATTTAGTAATATTTAGGAGTCAAAGAGCAATTTGAACCTTCATGAAAAGGTCAATAAGCTGAAGAATTTTGGACATCTGGTCTAAAGCCATTAACCAGCAACAAAATACCTTTCATCAGCGGACTCCTCACAGAGTCAAGTGCAGTGTTTGCAGCTCTTGCAGAGACCCCATACGAAGGATCATTTTACAACGAAATATGGAACTAGAAAGAACAGGCAACAAGGGAAAAGTGGATAGCTTGCATGTCACAGAGTCGCTCATTTATTCAGAATTGTTAAACACCACGAATGATATAGTTGAAGTTGTCAATGTGGTTGTATACAAGCTACCTGATACAATCCAATCCCAGCCCTAAATATCTTGTTGGTGAACGATGGCATCTAAAATGAACGAATGTGGCAAACAATGTTATAGCGGAAGTAATCCCAGAAGGCAGCTCAGATGAAAACTCACACACACATGAGCTATTATATCTCTGCAACAAATTCCCCTTAAGCCAGGAAATAGTGGGGTCAACAAGACTGGAAAATACACCTGATCTGATACGAAATATAACAGTATCAAGGACAAATACACTCTGATCATATCATAATCGAAGTATGCGCATGCGCAGGGCTCTTGACCAGCAAAATGAGATAAATTGCGAGGATGCCTTTACCAAATAATAATAATAACCATAGGGAGGTTAACATGGTTCCCATGCTAACCTCCCTATGGTGTATAAATATAACTAGTTACATGAATCTTATTGTAGTCAGCTGCCTTAGTGGCTTACGAGCTGACCTGGAGTTTTACGACTCACTTGCCACGAGTTCAAGCTCCACCCGTTCCGTGGTTTGTTTGCAATCATGTCAGTACGATTTCATGAGTCAGAAACAGAAAGTGTTTGCCCCTCTACACATCCTATTATAAATCTGAGTTTATGTATAATTATTTTTTCACGTTTTGAAATACAAAAGTAAATATAATTTTATTGTAATGCTATTAGATTTGTAAAAAAAAAATATTTCTGCAATCTTTCCAGATTGCTGATGAACTGGGTATTGTGATCTGGGAAGATTTCATGTTTGCATGCAGCATGTATCCTATAAAGCAGGATTCCTTGGACTCTGTAAAAACAGAAGTAAGTACCCAAGTGCGGCGCTACAGCATCACGCCAGCATCCTCCTCTGGGCGGCGCTACAGCATCACACCAGCATCCTCCTCTGGGCGGCGCTACAGCATCACGCCAGCATCCTCCTCTGGGCCAGCAACAACGAAAATGAAGCTGCGCTTGGAGGAAATTGGTGAGTTTCTGATATGTGTTATTTAGCCTGACTTTCAACTCTAGTCCTCTGTGGTCGCTTGAGTTAGCTTTAAAGAAGTCTTTAAATCCTGGCTACAAGGACGCCACTCCTCAGGAAAAAGAGCTCTTGTTTTTCTCTGTGGAAAATATAGAAAAACTTATTCGTGAAAATTAAAAAGAGAGTGTTTAAGTAACTTTTAAGGAAAACTAATACTTTTATTAAATAAACCAGAGAAGGAAGAACATGTATGTCAGTATTACAATGACAATATAATAAATGTAACTGAAGTTTGGCAAGTGCTCCGAGGTTATGAGTTACGAAGGTTGACCTGGAGGTGGAGACACCAAGGTCGTTCACATGCTTCCTTGTCACATGCAAGTGATGAATTGTGAGGAAGTTTTAGATGCCACCGTAAAGTCTGAAGGTTCAGATTCCTTTCAAAAAGTCTACGATGAAATCATGTCTGTAGAAAAAATAGATTTTTGAATAAATCCTTGTCCCGTCCAGCTGTCTCCATGAAAATAGGACTGTCAGAAAACAAAGTATTAAAATACATATAGTTGAAGGCCAAGGCATCATAAAATTAATACAGTAAGAAATCTACTTGGAGCCTTCAATACAAAAAAAAAAAATCCAACATCGTAAGAATAATGCATATGTGGACTGCTGGGCGGGTGAAGGTGAAGTGACGTAACTCGCTTCCCCAGAGGAAAGAAAAAGTGACAAGAATAAAAGAGAAAGCACTAAAATAAAAGATTAAAGACGGCAGATGACGACATATAAATTAAGAGAATTCCCTCACCTGATGACGTAACATACTGTTCCTCTCGAGAGAGAGAGATCATGAGAACCAAAATATCTGACTAAAGACACACAAAATGTACTTATGAAATCTAACCAGTTTCTTTACAATATTTATAGATAGGATTCTGAAAGAAGTGATTAGTAGGGTGTTGGGGAGAGGTGCGGTATTAAAATTTAATGAATCCGATTCAAAGTGGGCACTTTCACATTTAGTTTTTGCTGATGACGAAGTACTTTTGGGAGATTCTGTAGAGAAATTGAGAAGGTTGTTATACAAATTTGGGATAGTATGTAAAAGAAGGAAATTAACAGTGAACATAAAGAACAAGGTGGTTAAACTAACAAAACATGATGGTAATTAAAGATTGGATATCAGACTGGAGGGAGGGAGTAAATGTATTTGGTTATTAAGGAGTGGATTTTTTGGTAGATATGTCTATGATAGAGGTGAATCATAGAATTGACAAAGAGAACCTTATCAGTGGAGGTAAAAATGGGAAAAACACTACGAAAAAATCCCAGGACAGTACCAACCAATGAAGAAGACAAGAAAGGCGAAGATAAAGATAATATTGAAAACATATGAAATGGAAAGATAGGAGGGGGCAAAGGTTAGATCAAGTCACGGGTGTTTTGAAGTTTAAGTGCATTTAACAACATAACAGGAAAGGAAGGCATCTACAAGAACAAAACCAGAACTAAAATTCATGATAGGATGTTATAAGAGATATTTCAGCAAAACTGCTCATTTGAAGGCAAGAAGAAGGGTAGGTAGTTTAAGCAGGGGGCCGATTATTAGGATGGCTGTGATGTCTCTTTGTGACAGACTAAGTACACAAAGGATGTGTTACCCTCGCGACACCAACAATGCTTTCTTCAGACAGTGCCAGAGATCATGACTAATATATGTTTTTTTAACATTATATTTTTAACAGTATATTAAATTTTACCCCACAGATAAGACCAGTTACCCTACTGATGGTAATTTAGTCTTGGTTTGGAACTCCCGGATCAAACTTTCCAGTTAGGTAGCCAATAGTCTCATTAGTTGACTTTCCTTTCATTTCCCTTCCCCACTGCACCGTATTAGGGAGTTATTTCTTCAAAGTTTCCTCTACTGAAGCCTGGTTCACTGTGCCTTCCACCTTACCTCAGCGTTTAGTTCCACAAGCAACTTGAAATTCCGTAATGTATAGTTGGTAGCATCCAGGGGGATGTCGAGCTCTATTTCTCGTATGTCAGATGTACTTGCAATAAATATTGGATCCAGTTTTGCTGGATGATCTCTCTCACTTGTTATGTCACTAACTCACAAATAATTTTTTTTCCTAACCACCCCCATCATTTTAGTCCACCGCACTTCCGGTTCTCCACGTGTGTCCCAGGTCTTTCAATCAATTTATTTTTTGCTAGAATTCACTTATTATTAGCTGCTGAGCTTTACCCATATGAGCTCTCCCGGCTGCTTCTGCGGTGGTGTCATTCATTGCTTTGTTGAGGTCTTCATTTTTCCTGCTTCTGTTATCTACACTTTGATGATGAGTTGTGGTTCACCGTACAAAAGTCATGACTGTGCCCATTATTCAGTCTTCTGACTCATACCTTGTTATTCCCCTCATCTCTTCAAAGTTCTGCTGATTTCATTACCTCTAGCAGTGCCACTCCTGTTTTCCTATTTCCTGTATCTTTCATTATTACTTGAAATCCTGTTATTTCTCGTAGTCTAGTCTTTGTGAAAGCTATTATCCCTGGGATTATCTTTGTTATTCGTTCTTTCAGTTCATAATATTTTTTGATAATTCATCTGTGTTGGTGTACCACACTCAGAACATTCTGTCCTTTAAGATGCCCTGGTTAGTGTTATATATTCATTTTGCTTGTTGCACATCTGTCAGGAGTGGAGGAGGTTAAAGCCCAATCGGGTTTATGAAAAAGGGCAAGGGGTACATGCTAGTGATGGGAAAGTGGGGGCAGGCCTTCTCGGAGAGGTACAGTGGATGCACCTTGAGAAGATCATTGAGGCTGGGTGTTCCCTTATTTGCTACTGTTACTTCTGTTTCTTATATCCAATAGCTTTTTTACATACTTCCTCAGCTGTTCCCTCTTTGTTTTCATACTGTCATAATCCAGGTACACTAATGATAGTGTGTGTTCTTCTGTCTCAGGATCCTGTTTCAAGCTATGTGTGACCAGAAGCTTTGTTTGATCAGGTGGTGTTTGCTGTGGGAGAACCTCCCGATTCTATGAAAACGTTCCAATTGCTCTATCTCGTTCTCTCCTCCTATACACACAATAACCACTGTTTCTCATCCTCATGTCTCCTACTTACTGATCCAACATTAGCCTCTTAAAGTTTATAATTCAGATCATTGACCTCCTTTTTTCTTTCTCCTGTTGCCTTTCTCTCCACTTTACTTGGTTTTCACCAGTTCCCTTGTTGTTTGTCTTATCAACTCCTTTGTCTTCTCATCCTCAAAGAACATCTCTGCTAGTGACTTTCCTTGATGCTCTTTCTGGAACCCTCTGCTTCTTGTTAATCTTTCATTGTTTCTGCACATCCTTCATTTTTCCCATGGTCTCCAACTGTTTGATTTCCTCTTCCAATCTTTGGATTCCTTCTTCATTATGTTATTTTTTTTCATATTGTGCGACATCTGTTATTGATTTATTGCACTTTTCCACAGTTTTCTTCTGGAGGTGAACTTTCTTCTTCCACATTCTGTCTGTTCTGTAGCCTAACTATTATCGTATTTAGATAATGCCACCTATTGCCTTCACACTCCTCTTCCCATTATTTAAATTTTTCTCTGATTTAACGTTTTCTTGCATGCATTAAGGAGGAGCCATTTTTTCACAACAGCTAATAAAGCTGTGTCTGTTTTGTCTTAACTCATGCACGAGAGCCGAGATGATTGACTGGAGTGTGCTGTTTACCAGTTGATCCCTTGTTTCTGTGTCCTCTCTTTGGGACATTACTGTCCTCCAGTGTCGTTAGGCCGTTTTCCCTTAATCTTTCTTAGTAGGACATTCCCCTTAGCTCTGGAACTAATCTTGTCGCAAACCTTTGCACTTTCTATAATTTCTTGACGTGCTTGACTATGTGTGGGTTTCAAACTGGTTCTGCATACTCCAGTATGGGCCTGACGTACACGGTGTACAATGTCCTGAACGATTCCTTACTATGGCATCAGAACGCTATTCTCAGGTTTGCCAGGCGCCTGTATGCTGCAGCTGTTTTCTAGTTGATGTGTTATGCTCACCCAAAGATCTTTCTCCTTAAGCGAGATTTGCAGTCTTTGGCCACCTAGCCTATACTCCGTCTGCGGTCTTCTTCGCCCTTCCCCGATCTTCATGACTTTGCATTTGGTGGGGTTACATTCGAGAAGCCAGTTGCTGGACCACGTGTCCAGCCTGTCCAGGTCTCTTTGAAGTCCTGCCTGATCCTCATCTGATTTAATTCTCCTCATTAACTTCACATCATCTGCGAACAGGGACACTTCTGAGTCTATCCCTTCCATCACATATACCAGAAATAGCAATGGTCCTAGGACTGACCCCCTGTGGGACCCTGCTCGTCACACGCGCCCACTGTAATACCTCATCACGTACCATGACTTGTTGTTGCCTTCCTGTCAGGTATTCTCTGATCCATTTCAGTATCCTTCCTGTTGTACATGCGTGATCCTCTAGCTTCTGCACTAATCTCTTGAGAGGAACTGTGTCAAAGGCCTTCTTGCAGTCCCAGAAGATGCAATCAACCCACCCTTCTCTCTCTTGTCTTACTTCTGTTGCTTTGTCATAAAACTCCAGAAGGTTTATGACACAGGATTTGCCTTCTATGAATCCGTGCTGTACTCACCTAGTTGTACTCACTTAGTTGAGGTTGCAGGGGTCGAGTCCAAGGTCCTGGCCCCGCCTCTTCACTGCTCGCTACTAGGTCACTCTCCCTGAGCCGTGAGCTTTATCATACCTCTGCTTAAAGCTATGTATGGATCCTGCCTCCACTACATCGCTTCCCAAACTATTCCACTTCCTGACTACTCTGTGGCTGAAGAAGTACTTCCTAACATCCCTGTGATTCATCTGTGTGTTCAACTTCCAACTGTGTCCCTTTGTTGCTGTGTCCCATCTCTGGAACATCCTGTCTTTGTCCACCTTGTCAATTCCTCTCAGTATTTTGTATAACGTTATCATGTCCCCCCTATCTCTCCTGTCCTCCAGTGTCGTCAGGTTGATTTCCCTTAACCTCTCCTCGTTAGGTCC